>NC_143021.1:61482240-61729740 GCF_055824585.1 Amblyomma mixtum | reverse complement strand
CCCCCCTCATGAAATTTACTCACCTGAGCGACACATACAGTCTGCATAACCCTTGTGCAGCACATTGCCCTGCAGACAAAAAGACACCCCACTGCAGCTGCTAGAATCCAGAGGAAGCGTTTGTGCAGAAGTGATGCAGAATTTACCAACAAATCAAGTCGTAATGACCACTCAACAAGAAAACCATCGGCTACTGTCTAATTTCAGTTTTTAGTAAATGGTGTGCACTTTTTTATTTTCAAACTACTTGATTTCTTTTCAGGAACCTTGTACAGAGCATGTAAGGCATGAATAGCCTAGCCACCATTAAAACCATTCCAGAGACCCTTTGATCATCCCTTCGAGATGTGTGGGTAAGGTAGTAGTACTTTAGCTTGGCAGGCAAGCATTATTTGCCAGCAAGTATAATCTCTGGGTGCAATCTGCAAGGCACCCTCTAGTGAAGGTTCTAGTGAAGGTTAAATGTAAGCCTTTTTTTAAGTATTTTGCAGTATCTTTGTCTTGGTAGATTACATGCACCAACCAGCATGCCAGCATGATGCGCTGTGGCCTTTTTTTTATTTGAAAACAGAAATGAATACAAGCAAACTATGTACAATGGTACTGGACCCATAGCCAAAGCTAGTGTGGGGTCCAACACAATGATAAATTGCCAATCTATTGAATCTATTGGTATGTCAATCTATTGAACTCTATAGAAAATCTATAGAACTATATCTATGTATAGAACTCTGTAGAAAATCTATAGAACTCTATAGAAAATCTATAAAACTCCATAAAAATTTTTAGAAGTCTATAGAAAATCTTTGGAAGGATATAGAAAACGTTTAGAAGTCTACAGTTAACCTATAGAACTCTACAGAAAATCTATGGAAGTATATAGAAAATCTATGGGACTATATAGAAAACTATAGAACTCTAGAAAATCTGTAGAACTCTGTAGAAACTCTATAGAAATTTATTGAAACTCTATAGAAAATCTTTAGGACTCTATAGAAATTCTACAGAACTCTAAAGAGAATCTATAGAACTCTATCGAAAATCTATAAAACTGTCGAAAATCTATTGAACTCTATGGAAACTAAGTTATAACGTTTCCAAAAGGTGCCTCCAGAATGTAGAGGAAAGAAAAATATACATCCCGGTGATATTGTCACATAGTGGTGACTGCAGTCGGGCTAACAGCTAAACAGCGAGAATGTCTTTGAAACAACACCCTTTATTTTGGCTGACTTGTGCCCGCAAAGAACTGAATCACTCGGCGGCGTCGTAGCAACAAGCATGCTCGGCGGTCGTCGAACACTATCCCCGCCGCTGTCCGCTGTGCTCTTTTCAAAGCTGATAGCGAACATTCTGGCGCAAAGTAGAATCGGCTGCGCCAGGATGTGGTCAATCGAGCTAAATCTAAGCGCGTCTTGCGTCACAAACGAAGCGACGAAGCGGCGTGCCGGCAACCTCGCAGTATGAACAAACTACAAACAAACTCTGCAAAATTCGCGGCATTACTGCCCTCTGAAAGAAGCATAGACTTTATGCTTTAGAACATAATGCGGCTATAAATAATGATAAGCGGACTGTGCAAAAATAAACACCGAATGTGGAAACACGGCGTCTTTTAGCGTGCATTATAGGGCTTTAGGCGTAAGACATGGACTACTTCTGGTCGTAGGCAGCGTCGCTGGGACGCAGTCATTTGGTCAGGGACGACTTTGTAGTGCAATTCACCTAGCTGACAAAGAATTTGGTACGGGCCGAAATAGCGGAGCAAGAGCTTTTCTCTCAATCCACGGCGGCGAATGGGCATCCAAACCCAGACTCGGTGTCCGCGTTCCATCTTCGTAGGTTGTAGCGTCAGGCTTCGGTCCGCTGCTGGTTTTTGATCCTTAATCGGACAAGTATTCAGGGCCGGCTTGCACGAAACAAATAAGACCTGCTTATTTCCAGTCTAATCTTATTCGCGGTCTAAAAGCTCTCTCGGTTTTGAAAGACCTCTCTCGATTTTGAGAAAAGAAAATGCGCATAGATGGTTCACTTTGTCGGTGAATGCCTCACGTGCGCACGAACGCCGACTAAAACATTGAGTTACCGAACTTTCAGTCGGAGTTCGTGGTGTATTTGAGGTGTCCACTGACAAAATGAACCAGCTATGCGCATTTCCTTTCTTCAAAACCGAGAGAGCTTTTAGACCGCGAATAAGATTAGACTGGAAATAAGCCGGTCTTATTTGTTTCGTGCAAGCCGGCCCAGGCGTCTTCTGCGAGGCGTTGAAGGTAACGTTCTCTCGGTGTCTTCCTCGGTAACGTTCGGCAGCATGGCGTCCAGCGTGGTCGTGGCCTCTCTGCCATGGTCGAGCCTAAAAGGCGTCATCTGGGTGGTCTCCTGCACTGCGGTGTAGTAGGCGAAGACTGCGTAAGGCAAGATGACGTCCCAGGTCTTGTGTTCGGCATCGGCATACATGGCGAGCATATCGGCGATGGTTTTGTTGAGGCGCTCAGTCAGTCCGTTGGTCCGCGGGTGGTATGCAGTTGTTCTCCGGTGGCTGGTTTGGCTGTAATGGAGGATGGCTTGAGTCAGTTCTGCCACGAATGCTGTTCCTCTGTCAGTGATGAGCACATCGGGGTCGTTGTGTCGCAGAAGAATGTTCTCCACGAAAAATTTGGCGACTTCTGCTGCTGTTTTGTTCGGGAGGGCTGTTGCCTCGGCGTATCGCGTCAGGTAGTCGGTCCCTATAACGATCCACTTAAACTCGGGATAGCGCCAAACTCGTGCCTTCCGGCATAGCGCCCATGTATTCGGATTTTTGCGGACTGGACTGCGATTCCGAAACACAATCTGTATATTGCCTTATTATTAATAGTCGTTTAGAAGCCCCGCAGGGGCACCTTGTGTAACGAGGTGTTGGTGCTTGGCGCCACCACGGACCCTTAGCCCCCATACCGAAGCTGTCATCCGACCGTGGCGATAGGTTGAGAGCTGGAGGGAAGAAACCATGAACGGTGGCGGTCGAGGAAGTGGTCAATCCTTGGCCGATGGGCTCCTCGTCTGTCTAGCAGGCGGGGTGTCCCGGGACCTTCCTCTGTGTATAAGGGTGAATCAGAGGCGACAAATTATTTGGAACCCTTAGTTTATACATGCCGTAAGGATAAATTTGCAAAAAAATCTGATCGGCCCCCGGAAAGGGGTCGCACCGATGTGCAGAAATTGAATGTACAGAAGCCAGAAACGTTTGCGAAGTTTTTTATGGTTCACTCAAACACTGATGAACCTGTAGCCAACCTGTCTGCATTTGTCATCGCCAACACGCTAAAAAGCTGCGTAGGCAAAGACTACAAAGCAAACAAGCAGCGAACCGGAGATCTCCTTGTCGAAATAAACACAAAAGAAGAAAGCAACAAACTGATGCCATTACAGAGTCTTGGAGAAATGAGTGTACAGGTAACCCCGCACCGCACCCTGAACCACTCAAAGGGCGTCACATCTGAATATGAACTCCTGCAGAATACCGATGCGGAAATGGAAGAAGAACTAGCTGAACGAGGAGTAATAGTAGCGCGACGAATAACCATCCGGAGAAACAATGCTGAAATCAAGACCAAACACATTGCCCTTTCAATAGCACAACTCTTCCTGATTCCATCCACGCCGCATACCTCCATTGTAAAGTCCGCCCGTACATACCGAATCCCAGAGGATGTTTCAAGTGCCAGCGCTTTGGACACAGCATGTTGGCTTGCCGGGGTAAACCCATTTGTGTCACATGCGCAGGAGACGCACATACAGAGGAAGGATGCGAACGCACTCCAAAATGCATCAACTGCAATGGCGCACATAGCGCGTACTCCAGGTCGTGCCCAGTCTGGAAAACAGAAAAACAAATCATAACTTCGAAGACCACAGAAAACCCGTCCTACCTTGAGCAAAAAAACGCGTCTCTTTCCAACAGAAAGGGACATACTCTGAAGCGCTGACGCGGGGAGCGCCGCCGGCTTCAGTTTCTGTCGGCACACAAGTCGATCCCGTGGACCTGATTTCGATACCCAAGTCCCCACCACAGAAGTCGGTGGTACAGTTCACAGGGCTGAAAATTTCGCGAGAAGACCACGCAATCCTCGCCGGAGGCCCTCAGGCCCCACATTAAGCAGCGGCATCCTCGGCGACAGACACCCAGAACAACTCTGCTGAACTGGACCTGTCGCCCCACCCCTCTCAGAAGGCAACGGCTGGCCCAAGAGACTCTGCCACTTGAGCAGGGCCGGGTTCAGAGGTGGCAACAAAAAAGACGAATGCGAAGGCCACGGGCCATCGCAAAAAGGAAGCATCCTCCACTTCCACCGTGGAGGACATGGACGTCAGCGAAAGTCCGCCGACATCTAAAACACACGCATCCGCGGATTCTCCGCGGAAATCCGGCGCCACGAAAGTGGCGATGGATACAACTCCTGGTTCGCCACCGCTGCAGCGGCGGCGAGACTCCTTAGAGAAAAAAGGGAAACCACGAATCACTGCTCCTGAGAATAAGTAACTTTCCCCAATCCCCAGCTTTTCACAATGGCTTATCTAATACAGTGGAACTGTAGAGGTCTACACAGAAACTACACAGACATAACCGATATGCTCAAAACAATGGCACCTACAGCTGTGTTCCTGCAGGAAACGAACCTTGGGCCACAGCACACAAACATCCTAAAAAGATATAATATTTTCCGGAAAGACCGAGTGCAAGCTGGCCGACTCTCGGGAGGCGTCGCTATCATTACGCAAAGCGATGTCCCTGCAAGAGAGGCATCATTAAAGACAAACTTAGAAGCGGTCGCAGTAAACATAATTAGCCATAAAACAATAGCAATATGCTCTGTGTACATACCACCACACAACACAATTACCATGCATGACCTAGAAGAACTTCTGGAACAGTTGCCTGAGCCATATGTAATAATTGGGGATTTTAACGCACACTCCTCATTCTGGGGAAGTGACCATACTGATTCCAGGGGTCAGCTCATCGAGGATTTTATTCTTTCGAATAACATATGTTTAATGAATACGGGAAAAGCCACGTACTGCTACCCTAGCTCTGGAAAAATGACCTGCCTCGACCTGCCTCGGTTCTTCATGATTTTATTTGGGATGTTTTAGACAACCCTCGGGGAAGTGATAACTTACCAACAGTTTTAAAGCTAACGTCAGCTACAGTCATCCTCCCTACGAAGCCACGGCGATGGAAAATTCACCTCGCCGATTGAGCACTTTCAGAACGAAGGCCACACTGGTAAAAGAATATGCCGAAACCCTTACGATAGAAGAAAGAAATAAAAAAATTGTCACATGCTTAATCTGCAGCAATAGAAGCAATCCCACAAACGTCCGAAATATCACGAAAAACACATAAAGTTTGGTGATCAAATAAATGCTCATTGGCTAAAAAGCAGCAAAACAAGGCTTGGGGCAACCTTCGCAGATATACCACAGCAGGAAACTTGCTCATCTTCAAAACGGCTAGAGCCAAAGCACTATACATTAGACACAACGCAGGAAGGGCATCATGGCAACAGTACATATCCTCCATAAACAGCTCAATATCATCAAAGAAAATGTGGGAGCAGGTGCGTAAATTCACTGGAAATTTTACTCCGTTGACATTTCCAATGCTAAAAACACCCGGTTCTCAAACAACATTAGAACAGCAGGCCAACATATTGAGTGAACATTTTTCCACAGTTTCAAGCTCATCCAACTAAACGCAAACATTTCAAAAGCACAAAACAATAGTAGAAAAACAAAAGCTTCCCTTTGGACAATGCATACATGAAGACTACAATCAGCTTATTAAAATACAGGAACTAAACACAGTACTAACATCCGGTAAAATGACAGCACCAGGCCCAGACAATATACATTATGCCATGCTTGCTCACCTATATGAGATTGCCATAGAGGCCCTCCTAAAAATTTTCAATAAAATATGGATGAATGGAGAAATCCCCCAAGCACGGAAAGAAGCAATATTAGTACCCTTCCTAAAACCTGGGAAACCACCAACTAGTCCCACCAGTTACAGGTCAATAGCACTCAATAGCTGTATAGCAAAATCATTCGAAAGCATTCTGAACATCAGACTAACCTTCATACTTCAGTCCCAGCAACTTTTAGATATACACCAGTGCGGCTTTAAAAAGACATGTTCCACAACCGATCACGTCGTTCGCTTTCAGAACACAGTTCGGGAAGCGTCATCCACAACCAACACTGCATCGGGGTCTTCTTCGACCTGGAGAAGGCTTACGATACCACGTGGAGGTTCGGTATCCTCCGTGACCAAGCGGACCTAGGTATCCGCGGCAGGATGCTGGGCTGTTTGAGCGACTTCCTAAGACCGTACATTCAGAGTCCTACTAGACGCAACCTTCTCCAACACTTTTAATCAAGAAACTGGCGTACCCCAGGGGTGCATCCTCAGCACGACCTTATTCCCCATCAAAATGAACTGCATAGGAAAAGTAATCCCAAAATCCATAATGTACTCAGTTTACGTACACGACCTCCAAATAGCATGCACGTCTTCCAGCATACCTACCTGTGAGCGACAGATACAAATAACAATAAATAAACTGGCTACCAGGGCAGATAGAAACGGATTTAGATTTCCCCTCAGAAAACAGTAGCGGTTCTGTTCTCTTTGAGACGAGTCCTACAGGATGACCCCACACTATATCTAAACCAAACCCCATTACCTGTCAAACAAGAGCATAAATTTCTAGGGATAACTTTCGATAAAAAGCTCACTTTCTGGCCACATATAAACAGCTTAAAGAAAAAAGCTTCCCAGTCCCTGAATGTGCTGAAATTACTGTCAAGAAAACGCTCGGGGTCTGATAGGGCATGCCTGTTACATAGATATCGTTCTCTGGTTCGCTTTAAGTTAGACAATGGTTGTATAGTATATGGCTCAGCAAGACCGTCCTACATAAAACGACTGGATCCTGTCCACAATCTTGGTTTAAGGTTGTCTTCTGGTGCTTACAGAACTTCCCCAATAGCAAGTCTGTATGTGGAAACTAATGAACCTCCCTTAGAAGATCGAAGAACTGGACTAACTTGCACATACATCCTCAAAATCCTTTCTCAGCCCAAACATCTCTGTTCCCAATTGTCACGAAATGCTCATCCTGAATACTCTTCAACAACAAGCCTCACGCGATTAAGCCGTTGCTCTTACGCTTCGAAGAAAAATGCCAAGCTCTGAACATGGTAAATGAAATTAAAAATATTGCCCCAAGACACGAAGCGCTACCACCATGGTACACTCTCCCCACAGTGTGTGACGTCACACTAACACGCCTCACGAAAACCTGTACGCCACACGACCACATAATACAAGAATACCTAGCACTACAAGATAAATACAGAAATTATACTGCATTTTATACTGATGGGTCAAAAACTCATGCCCATGTAAAAAGCGCAGTAATACAAGGAAAAAATAAAAATACACTACGACTGCCCTCATGTTCTACAGTTTTCACCGCTGCGTGTTGTGCCATTTGTGTTGCGGTACAGAAAATAACAAATGAAAACATCAAAAACAGCATCATTTATACAGATTCACTGAGCGTCCTAACAGCATTAAACTCCAAAAATGCCACGGAGCCACTAATAGGAAGCATCATACACAATATAGTAGAGGTCACAGCACAAAAACATGTTATAAAATTCTGCTGGGTTCCCAGTCACGTTGGCATTAGGAACAATGAAAGAGCCGACTTGTGTGCTGCACAGACCAGAACCATGGAAATAAAACATTTGAATTTGCCTCCTAGGGATTACATGAAGTCAGTACATAGCAAACTAAGAGCCAAGTGGCAAGATTGTAGGGAAAATGAAGGAAACAACAAGCTGCATACCATAAAGCCCATTTTAAAACAATGGAAATCATGCCGTCATAAACGGCGTTTTATCGAAGTAATTTTATGTCGTTTACGGATAGGTCACACACACATCACCCATAACTTCTTATTAACAAAAAAAGACAAACCTGTGTGTGAAATGTGTGGTGAGGAGCTCACAGTAAATCCCATTTGAATTTCTTGTTCGAATCTCGAAGAACTTCGCAAATGATTTTTTACGGTATTTTACAATGAACACATTCCATTTTATCCCGCATTGCTTTTAGGCGAGCAAACACTTGTCGAGTTTTCACTTGTTTGTAAGTTTTTAAAGAAAGCCAATGTTTTAAATCTATTATAATGTAGCCTCTATGCACTTAACATAACATCATCTAACTTTGTGTTTGGCGCATGATAGCCATAGTTGAATTATGCGCCATAAAACCCCATATAACTAACTAACCACTTATTTCCAGATGTTGATTTCGGGAAAGGGCCAAGCAAGTCCATGGAGATCTGCTGAAAGGGCCTTTAGGGGGGTTCAATGGGGTACAGAAATCCTGCTGGTCGGGTAAAATCTGCTCCAGTATCGACCTTAAACTGGACGGCTTCCATCAACAAATGCTGTTATGAACCAAGGTTCCTGATCATCGATATTGTTGACATCCCCAAGGAATACTTCCTCTGTATTAGCGGTGCCTTTCTTTGCAGTGGTATCTCCTCGTGCAGGCCGTCTCGATGACTGCTGGCGTGCAGACAAACACACTGTTGCAAAGTGACTGGTTTTTCCACAGTAACTGCACACTTTCCTCGATGCCGGGCACTGTTTCTTGAAGTGCTGTTGCGCACTGCCGCACCATTTGCACACGTTTTGGCCGGTTTCCTGTCCGCCTGAAGACTTGGCTGCTTTCCGTGGCCCGTATTTGTACCTTGGTCAACCTTTCGGGAATCGCAGCTCCTCAACTACAGCGTTTTGTTCAGCCGTCTCGCGCAACTAGTTCTGCTGCCTTTTCACAACCTCTGAGTTTCGCGCCATTTTTGTCGCAGACTGTAGAGTAAGCTTCGGATCGAGTTGCATCCTCTCGCTAAGTCCAACGTCCAAAAGTCTCACTACGAGGCGGCCACGAATGAGCTCATCCTTGAGTTCGCCGTATTCGCACGTCTCGGCAAGTTTGTGTAAGTCTGTAATGAACGCCTCGAATGACTCACTGCTTTGCTGAACCCGACGGTTGAACCTTGCCCTCTCGTAAATTATGTTCGTGCAGGGTATGAAATGCTCCTCAAACTTGCATTTAACAGTAGCATAGTTCGCCATTTGAGCGCCTGTCATCTTCAGTGACGCTAGAATATCTTCAGCTTCCTTCCCCATCGCGTTCAAGAAGGTATATACTTGCGTTGTATCGTCACGGAGGTGCAGTGAAGATACGAGTCGGTAGCGTACCCACCTTGAAATCCAGCGTTTCCAATCCGCTGGGTCGTGGAAGTCCAGCTTTTCGGGAAGCTCGATGGCAAAGGGATTGAAGAAGTTCCCGGCATTTTCATGCTGCGCTGCGGCGGCCCTTTGTGTGGCGTCTTCTCTCTCGACAGGCATGCTGGAGGCGGATTGATGCGTGGTCGCTCACCACTCGGTCGTCCTCCGTGTTCACTTCACCGTTTACACACCGCTGCAACCATGTTGCGTTACCAAGGGAATGACGGCCCTTGTTAACAGCACACACACATTTATTGCACTGCCGTACCTCCAACCATGGCGCCAGCCACCGGGCAACTGCCCGCGCTCGTTTCCCGCCACTCCGTGCGTTCACCCCAGTCCCCACACAGGGTGGTGGCGCCATCTCTCGCGCCCGCACTCAACCACTATACACGACACTTCCCATTTAAATGGCACGTCTGCCTTTGTCAGGTGGGTCAGTGGCTCGGCGATGCGCGAAAATTTCGTCACAAATCGTCGGTAGTATGCTCACAGTCCGAAGAATCTGCGCAGAGCTTTCTTATCGGCCGGTGGCGGAAACATTGCGATGGCAGCTGTTTTCTGCGGGTCTGGGCGTACTCCCTCCATGCTAACAATGTGGCCTAGAAAAAGCAGCGTTTCATAGACAAAGTGGCATTTCTCTGCTTTCAAAGTTAGGCCGGACGATTTGATTGCGTCTAGTACTGTTCGAAGCCTTTTTAGGTGCTCCTCAAAGTTCGAGGCGAAGACAACAACGTCTTCTAAATATAGCGGACAAATCTCCCACTTCAGGCCTGCCAGCACTGCATCCATTATTCGCTGAAATGTCGCTGGAACGGACTAGAGACCCAACGGCATCACCTTCAACTCGAAGAGGCCATCTGGAGTGACGAATGCGGTCTTCTCGTGATCTCTTTCATCGACCTCAATTTGCCAGTAGCCGCTATTGAGGTCCATCGGACATTTCGTCGAGGAAAGCAATCGCCGTTTCTCTGTTAATGTGCCGGTATTCTTCGCTGAAGTTAGTCAGCAGTACTTCGGCTTGCCCTTTGCGGAATTGTGCGATGCCTCTTGCGATGCCGATTCCTCAGTCGAGAAGCAACTGCATGTTCCCCTCGATAATGGCTACAGTGTTATTCGCTCCCGTGGCTCCTACGGTGATGATGACGCTTGAGCGGGGCGACACACTCACTTCTTCTTCCAGGACACTAAGTGCAACGTGATGTTCCGGAGTCCTCATCGACGGGATGACGTCGTCCGTGGAAAGTGTGATCAGCTTGGATCGCAGATCAGCTTGGATGATTGCCTGTAGTTCATTAAGGAAATCCATGCCCAAGATCACTTCGCGGAAACATTGCCGTAGCACTACGAAGGTTGCGCGATAGGTATGTCTCTTGAGAGTCACTCGCGCCGAGCATCGACCTGATGGCGTAATGAGGTGGGCCCCTGCGTTGCGAATTTGCGGGCCGTCCCAAGCTGTCGTTACTTTCCTCAGCTGCGCAGCGAATGGTTCATGCATCACCGAATAATCAGCTCCTGTGCCGAGGAGAGCGGTAACTTTCCGGCCGTCGATTACGACTTCTAAGTCGGATGTCCTGGCTCTGGCGTTGCACCTCGTGTTCGGCGTCGGGTTGCGGCTTCGTCGGGTACGTATGTGAATTGTGGGTGAGCGTGTGGTCGAAGCTTTTCCTGATGACGGCGTCGTTTTGAAGGTGGTTCGCGTCGTGGTCGAGGTTGTCATTGTATGCGGCGTCGGCGTAGTGGGTGCGACGTCTTTATACGGCGTGGTCGCTGGAGCATCTTCGTCGTTTCCTCGGCAAGCAACCTGACCTCCACAGGCTGTTTTGTTTAGTTTCCCCTACGGGGGCTAGGGGACCTTTCTAGGACAGCCGTGGCTTAGCTGCGGCCCGGTGATGCAAAACGCGCGGTGTACGGTGAAGGCGAGCGGGAAAGACGGGTTGACGACACGTACTCCCCTCCGGGAGTAAGACCGGGACATCCGTTAGCACCTCCACCAGATGTCACGTAGTGGTGACTGCAGTCGGGCGAACAGGAAAACAGCGAGAATGTCTTCCAAACGGAACTCTTTATTTGGGCTGACTTTCGCCTGCAAGGAACTGAACCACTCGGCGGCGGCGTAGCAACAAGCGTGCTCGGCGGTCGTCGAACAGTATCCTTGACGCTGTCGGCCGTGCTGGAAAGGTACTAGAGACATTGTGGCGCAAAGTAGAATCAGCTCGGCCTGGATGCGATCAGTTGAGATACATCTAGGCGCGTCTTGAGTCACAAACGAAGCGATAAAGCGGCGTGCCGGCAGCCTTGAAGCATGAACAAACACTACAAACAAACGCTACAAAGATTCGCGGCAATATACATTGTGCTACGTCCCTACGTTGTGCTACGTTGCGCATATCTTTCGCTACACACTCGCTATGCTACACGTTTGCACACACCCACGCACCACGCATGAACGCACGCAGGAGCCCCGAAAGCGCACGTAGCGGGCGTCTGCATATCTGCGTGGCGCCATATGGCCGATTTACCGAATATCGCGCTGGCAACATGCGCTGAATTTTGAGAAAACTCTATTCGCAAAATCGGTGATCAAGAATGCAAGAGAAGTATTGTTCTTTATGGCAACCTTGACTGAGGAATAAGTGAGTGCGCTGTCTGCCCCATGGACCAAGTAAAATTATAGTAACAGAACTCAGAAAATCAAAGAGTGACGGAAAACGAGGAGACAGTTTCCTACAATCCAGAAATGCGATCAGTTGATATATTTTGTTTTTCTCCGATGCTCTTCTCTTGTGGCCGTGAGTATTGTTCAAGCGTGTATTAATACAGGCATGCATTTCGATGCTACACCTTCGACTTGACTCAAGAAGCCACCCGAAAAAAAGTACATGTCGGATAATTTGAAGTTCCACCGTGTTTCTAACCTTTAAGGGGCAACCATAAAAGTGTGTGGCATTGTACATAGCTCGACTATCGCCATAAGTCACCAGCGCATGTCTCTAGAAGGAATTTAAACTTGCAAAAGTTAGCACTGTGCTGAGCTGCGAGAAGCGACTCCTTCATGGCAGAACAGCAAGACGAAAAGACTAGAAACTGAGGCAAGAGACATGGACACTAAATGGATGGCCTAGGGTACACAGTAAGGCGGAGTTTGCGACAGGAATGGGAACAGAGGTGGAAGAAGCCGTCCGAAGAGGCGCACTTTCGCCTGGCGCCATGACAAGGCGACAGCGGGCCGGGGCATTTGTCGCGGCAAAGAGGCGCCGAGATCCCCTTCGCAAACAGCGACCGAGAACTGAAAAGCAACGTTCATTTCATGCAGCAGCGTTTTCAGCATGTAGTCTAGTCAAGTCATCACCACACGCCGTCGAACACTTGGCCATAGAAGCCAGAACAATAAACGAGGTTTCCCTTGAAGACTTCACGCGTAAGGCGTCCTTGGCGACAGCCCGAAATGGTAGCGAAATGGAAGAAGGAACGAGACAAATTGATAACGCTTTCAGTAGTGACAACGCTCGACATCTATACATTGCTACAAAACACGGCACACTACGCATGCATTACTGCAATGTGGTATTCCAGATTTAGCACGGATTGGAACAGTTTAACGCGAGAGAATTATACTCCTGCCACAATGGCTCATTTAGTGCCACTTTCGACAAGTGGCATTCGCTTAAAGTGTCATTTGCGCACTGGCACACGATGAGCTTTAGTGACACTCGCTTCAGAACGTACTTTCCTCGTAGTGGGTTTGGTATGCTAACTCCTCTAGGTCCGGCAAGGCGAGTGCGTAGCCTGAACAGCAGTTCTCCGACATTCAAAAATTTTGTTTTAAGAATTAAAAACCTCCGTTTTATTTCCTTGATAGCGCATTTTAATGAAAGCATGTTTTAATTCGTATGGAAATGAAAGTAATGCGCGCACTTGAACAGCTACTCCCGCTTTGCAGATGACGACCCCCTTTCGCGATGGGTCTAATGAGTCCGCAGGGTGTGTGTACTGAATTTCGGCGATTGTGGAGAGCGAATTCTCAAGTTTCAGCGAACCCAAATGGACAGCGAGTGTAGTTTTGCTAAAAGTGATCTGAAATCGACTGTCGGTTACTTTACAGGACGCGCTTGCGCTGACCGGGAAGCGCCGGTGGGACTCAGACTGCCGCTCAGTGTTTTGGGCAGCTGGCAACAATCGCTGCCGCCGCTTCTGGGTGAAAAATAAGGCCGCTTCAATGAATGGTCACCGAATATGTTTCTGCGTAAACTGATTCAAAATGATCTACTCTTCTTATCGGAGAAAGCAGAAACGATTACCGAGAAGCGCCGATCCTACGCCATATCAGCAACCAGGCTGCAGAGTATTTCCCAGGCGCGCAGTCACATCGGCGCTTCCTACAGAGTTGTCCAGCTTAGTAAATAAGCAAGAGTACAACCGGTACAACAGTGAGATTAATTAAGATAAGTGATGCGCAGCTCGTGTATTATGTCATGCAACCGAGCACTAGCAGTGTGTACACAGCGACGTAAACAAGAGCAAAGGAGTCCAGTCGTCCTCAGCTGTGCATTTCTGGGGAAATTTCGCGCTTATACAGTTAATGTTCAGTCATGTACTATGGTCTTCAAGCACTCATTTAGCGTGTGCACAAACTATTTGCAAAAGAGAAGCAAAAAAGCGAACAACACACATGAAAATATTGCATCTCCGAATGATTGTCTTTGGCTTCGTCAGTGACGAGCCGTATTGGACTACTTCATTTGAGGCCTGTTTTGTAGGCTTTTTTTGTTCTCAATCTACTTCTCTTTCCGTTAAATCCTTTCTCCTTGTGACCTTGCTTGGCTTAGCCGTTGTAATTGTATATGCACTCAAGTTGTTTCCATAGGGAGTTTTAATATAACCTCCTTTCCATAGGGCGAGTGGATGGTAATTACGATTGTTCTCTCCAGCCTAACTCTACTACAATTGTGTATGCAGTTTTGCAACTTTTTTGCGTTCAGTGAATTTGTTTTGTCTTTTCTTTCTGCCTGATAACAAGCTAATTCCATTTGCTCTATTCACTCTGCAAGAGTGGAATTTCATTGATCAAGGCGTATTGTGTACTGTGTTTTCTGTTTTTAATACGCAATACCACTGTACCGCTGTCTAGTGCTTGGGGCATGCGCCTTTGTCAAGCTGTCATTTATGACAACTTTTACTGTCGGCCTCCACGGTTCTGTACAGTATGAGACACGAATAAAGGCGTTGTTATTATTAAAATCAACATCCACAAAACCAGAGCACTCCGGTGTTGCTGTGGGGGGAGGGCCGAAGCGATGGCGACGGCTGTAGGTCAGTGCGGGTAGTGCGTGCTGTGTTCGAGCTTTGGAGGCATCCCAATATCTCGAATGAATTCGCGCAGCTCCGTGGACTATAATGTATCTCAGCCGAATGCTGTGAAAAAATTTGTCTAGCAGCACAATGCGGCAGTCGAGTCGATTGACATTCAGTTAGAAGGCATTCCAAACCCCGGTGTAGCAGGGGTATTACTTGTAACGGATCGTGACGCTTTTTGTCGTGAACATGTAGTCAGATGTGGAAATAAATCTGAAAATTGACTCGGAGTAACTACACTTGCGAAAAAATTGTATTTTATAGGTAATAACACAAAAAAAACTTCTCGAAGCTACTGCAACATCTCTCGCCACTGCCATCATTGCCAAATAACACTCCTTTTTGCCGTGTGACAGCGCGCAGCAAAAGCTTGGTTTGGTTTTATGGGGTTTAACGTCCCAACGCGACTAAGGCTATGAGAGACGCCGTAGTGGAGGGCTCCGGAAATTTCAACCACCTGGGGTTCTTTAACGTGCACTCACATCGCACAGTACACGGGCTCTAAATTTCTCCTCCAAAGAAATTCAACCGCCGCGACCGGGATCGAACCCACGTCTTTCGGGTCAGCAGCCGAACACCATAACCACTGAGCCACCGTGGCGGCTCGCGCACCAAAAGTGTCATTCGTTCAAGAGAAGTGCCCTTCGTGAAAGTGTCACGAAACCCTCCTGTGTGACAAGGCTCGTTATGCGGAAACCCCGACGTAGCCAGTAAGCCATGGCAGGCCAGAACTACCTAGACTGGAAGGCACGCGTGGCAGAGACGCCGCACGCGAGTAACGTCATCATCATCAATGCGACTCTCCCCTTCCGAGAAGGGAAAGACGACTTCCGTGATGAACGGAAACAGATTTCGGCGCCCCACTGCATGCCTCGCGTTGTTATACAATAACCCTCACCTGTATAACAAAGAACAGGCTCAGGCACTGGGCGATATGCCACTGTGCCGTATGACGGTGCGGGCAGGGCACTTTTTCTTATTTCTTTTTTTAAGCCCAAACTAATATCTCTACCGCCTGACCTGATGGCGGGTCGCCTCGGCGAGATACGCTAGGAAATACGATGCCGCACTGTCGTATTCGTGCAAACGTGGCTAGATATTACACAAAAGAGAAGTCCCGGCCCCGCCGACATTTGGCGTTCAGCTTTCGGTGACTGAGGTTGCGGTGCTATGGAGCCTTCGTCGTCCAAGTTCAATCGCTCGCATCTACATCGACAGGCAAGGCAGGAAAGCGTGGCCGAAGGCGGCAGCTCACTGCCGATGAAATACGTGGCGAACCTAAAGCAGCGAAACGTGCTAAGCGAGCTGCTGCAACGACAGAACATTCAGCGCCCAATCCACCAAACACAACTCAGCAAAAAGCAATGCCCTGGCAGTTACTAATCATAAGAATTGCTCAGATGCCCCCATAATTTTTTATCTGCGTTTATATTTCGTGTTTTTTTTTGGTATACCCCTCATTTGCGGAGAAGAGTAAGGACACATGGTTTGCTCTTCAGGACGCGAGGATTGTTATCCATTAAATGTGTCTGCAGTGGGGCACTCGGCTATGCATTTTTCTAGCTTGATTTGTGGGCATCTTTTTCATCAGATAAATATTCCTCGTTGCCCCAAATAGAAAGAGATGAAGACCTAATGGACGAAATCCCTTTGGGAAGTGCCTGACGACTTGCACTGGTGTAACAAAAAGCTGAAAAATAGAAGCAGGGTAAGAATTACGCTTGGAGCTTCTTTAGGGAGCGCATGGAGCTACCGGTCATCTAGATTGCACCGACCCCAAAGGTACCCGAGAACATGACCAATATTTCAGTCGAAGTTTTACACTGTTGCAATCCACTTCTTAGCTAACCCAGAACATAAACATTGGACGGCATTCCGAGACTTGCCTCATGCTCCGCGGAGCTCGCAGAAACGAAATAGAGAACAAGTGAGTGAATGGTATGGCTCACAACAGCACAAGGCGTCGCCACGCCCCTTTAAGAGCGCCTCCCTCCCGCAACCAGTCGCCCCGCACCACATAATAATTGTGTCCAAGAATGCCCAACACCCGTTCCTTCCTTTCTCACGTGCATGTAGAGCCGCATCTTTGTGCTGCGCCTTTCCATACCTGCTGAAGTAGAAACCAAAAAAAGAAAACGCCCACTTTCAATACACCTCACCCTGCATACGTCACCGGCGCACGTGTCTCTGGTGTGACGAGCAAATCATGTGTCTTCTGACCGGGAGGGCCATGCGGATACTACTCATACCCTCTTCTTACCAAGGCGTCTCTAATCGGGAGAAGAAAGACGGCGGGAACATGATTGACTCATGCAAAACCAGTTTAGAAGCAAAAGTGGGCGATTTTTCCCACAAGGACTTGTCCCTTTGACGATATCCTCTTTGACCAGGAGAGATCTTTTTTTTATTGCCTATCCTAACATATGTTTCCAGTTTTCATTCATTTAATATTCGGAACATAGTATTTGTATTGGTTTCATGGTTTTGTTTATGGGGTTAAACGTACCCAAGCGGTTAAGGCTATGAGAGACGCCGTAGTGGAGGCATCCGGAAATTTCGACCACCTGGGGTTCTTTAACGTGCACTGACAGCGCACAGTACACGGGCCGCTAGAATTTCTCCTCCAAAGAAATTCAAACGCGCGGCCGGGATCGAACCTGCGTCTTTCGGGTCAGCAGGCGAGCACCATAACCACTGCGCCACCGCGGCGGCTGTATCGGTTGGAGGAGCACTATTTAGTTGTTCCTTTTCTTCCATTTCGACATCCTTTGACCTGGTTTTCGCGATCACTTTTTGTTGCGAAAACACCACTGGAGCCCAGCTCGGCGCGTCGCGCATATGCTAGTGGCGGTGCGGCTACCAAACTACCTTGAGTTACCGTTGCCCAGCAACCGCTTCAGCTGCGCTCCAACCGGATGGATGGATGGATGGGAGCGCCCCCTTTGAAACGGGGCGGTGGCAATTGCCACCGTGCGCAGCTTTTCTTTCTTTATTATTTTTTGTTTACTGTGTTGGCAATTCTCATTCAGAATCGCTGTCATCTTTACCTACAGTTTCCTACAATTCTAACATTATGCCACATCTCTGCTTTTCAGCCACCAATCCTCCAATCGCTTTTTGCTAACTTCCACTGCAGATTTATTTACATGACCATTGTTATCTTTAAACCCTAGGGCCTCAGGAAGAGTGACTGCGCTTGCATCGACATCCGGATGGATACCATCACATTTGATTATGAGGTGTTCAATTGCTTCCACAGATCTACCAAACATTGCACAAGTGTCATCTTCTTCGTTAAATTTCTTTTTGTAGCTGCGCGTTCCAAGACACCCTGACCTAGCTTCAAAAAGTAGGGCACTGCCTCTTGAGTTATCATTAAAAAAAGCCAAGGCATTCTGACACGCGCGTGTCAACAGCGACGTAGGGGGCTATATCGCTCGTGACACGCAGATACCCACGTGACAACATAATTAAACAAAAGGGCGCATAAAATCAACATAAACCTTTTGTAATATTCAATTACAGCTAAAATAATCACCTATAATAGTACAATGTTAGGTTTTGTTTTAAAATTTGGTCGAAATGTCTTTAAAGCGCATGAGTTAAGGCGAGGCGGCGGCCTTGGCTTGCGGCGGAGTTCGCACCCATGAACTGTATAAAATGAATTGAAATTCGTCCAGACCGTCGGCTCGGAGGGACTTAGTTCGCCCACACGGAGATACTCGATGCCGAGCAAGTGTACGACAGCGTACCCCATGCCGTGCTTTTGCCCATGTTTTTACCTCCCTGTCGGACTCGGGCCTGGGGCCTCCGGAGCATCTGCTGGTCGACATTGTACGTCTCTGTGAGGAAAACACGGTCGTCGCGCACTTCGGGTCCTCGATCGGCCCCATCGCAGTGAAGGAAGGTCTGCGCCAAGGGTGTCTGTCGTCGGTGAGCATCGAGCGAGAGCTGCTTAGGTCGCACATCGGTTTCCGCCTCAGCTGGCATGGATGACGACCGCTGACTGCGGGGCAAAACCTTCGCGGACGATCTAGTACTGCCTGTGGAATACCCGCCAAGGATTTGCAATTTCTGCTGAGCGACTGCCAGAATGTGGTTACTCGTTTGAACCGACGGCTCAGTTCCAAGAAGACTGTGGTTGTCTGTTTGGCTGGAAGCAACACGGCGGATTGATAATTAACCTTGGAAAATAAGACCTTCGCCCAGAGTTTATAGTTCCTATGTCTGGGAGTGGAGATGCTCGCTGGAAATCCGTTACGGCCTTCACAAGGCTACCGACAGGCTGCCCTTACCTTCCATGGCGCCGATTTGATCAGGCGCTATGCTGAATGTGTGGGCAAGCAGACAAAACTGCGGAACACTTGGCTCTCTCCTGCCAAGGCCTTTCTAGTCCACCGCGGATGACAAATTCTACAGGCCTTTGCGTCTCCATTTCCCACCCAGCTAGAGGAACTGGATCGCGATCACAGCAGCAAACGTAATATCGGAGTCCCAGTGGAGACCATCGAGAAGCACCTTGCTGGCTGTTGGGTGCTGTGTGCCGACGATACTAGGAGCACTTCTAAAAATACTGGTTGGGGGTGTCAGGTGGCAGCAGTCACTGAAATGGCCACCAAGCTTGCGATGTGCTGCTGTCATTTCTGTTCCAGTTGTCTATATGTGTGTGTGTGTTCATGCATGTGCATGCCTTATGTGTAGGGAGTAACTAGTTGTGTGTGCTATGTGCATGTGTTTGTGTACTCTGGCTGGGCACCACACCAGCTGTGCCCACCTTATTCAAAGGACACGGCCACCGTCATCATCAGGCTGTCTCGACTAACTCAGCTATCCACTGTTCCACAAGGGGGAAAGAGTTATCATGCAGGATCTCAGAAGATTTGGCCTGCATAGCAATTTCATCGAGTGCAATTTCTAATTACATACAGGGCTTCGACGGCGCACTGTGCTCGATGCCACTCCGATGCTTCAAGCTATTGAAAGCAAAAAAAGTTCCCTGTGCCCGCACCTCAAAATTGTTTTCTTTCTTTTTGGTGGTTATGAAGATTCCATGAGGCTTTCAAATACGAAAGACCTGAAGTGCTCTGTAGCCAGACTGTTTGTCTGGCTTCCATTGGTTACTGTCACATAAAGAGAAGTGCATGTCTGCGCATGTTTCTGTAAATAAGCTCTCCAGCAGTGTGGCCTGGAATAAAAGTCTCCTACTATTGTTTTTCAAACGAACAGGTCAGCTTCGATGGCCAGTGCTCTAGAGCACTATGCTGTCGGCACAGCCCATCACGCCTCGTGTTAAAGTACAACACACTCTTGCACTATGCACTGCATATTTTCATCTTCATCAGCTTCCAGGCGTGAATAGATCGGATCACCTTAGCCTCGATCAGAGCTTAACCTAGTCTAATATCCTTGCCAGACTTGCCGACGACCTAGCAAAACAAAACCATGAGCCAATCAGGCTAAACACATGCTTTCACATGTCTGTTCAGGTGAACTATGCGAAAACCCTATCCTTCTTCGTCTAGAATTAGATCATTATTTCTTGTCTGACAGAGTGAGAACTGCAGTTGAAAATGGTGCATTGTATATCTTGGTTGCATATATGAGGATATATGCACTGATGTAAAATGTGTAAACTGGGTGCAGATAGCTTTGGGTTCTGTTTTTCGAAATGCTCAAGCAGATTCTTGTAGGATATTAACAGGGTAAAGATATTTACCGCATTTTCCTAGCTTTGTCTTTGCAAGTTTTTTTCTTTCTCGAGTCCTTTTTACAAAATAGTTTTTCCTGCTGCTGTTCTATCTACTCCTCCAATTTGAACCACTAGGTCAGCGGCCTTACCACGGCATGTGGCTAGGTCAGCATGACTTCAGTCAAGGAGAAATTCAGAAAACCTCAATTGCTGGGCATTGCACGTGCACCCTAAAGAACCCCAGCTGGTCAAAGTTAATCTGGTGTCCACCGCTGTGGTGTTCCTAATAGCTCACGCGTCGCTGAGGGATGTTAAGTCACATAGTTTACAATTAAATTTTTTTTCCATTTTCTAGGGAGCTCAAGTTAGTCTTGTGAATCTTAACGTATATTTCTCTCTATAGGAGAGTAGGGAGACATTTACACCCATTCACGCTTAATTGTTATATACGGTGGGTGAGTGGTGCCATAGGTAGAGCAGAAAACTGCATGGGAACACTTAATTTCCTCATCCTCATTATCCTTCGAAAGGATAGAGCAGACCAAAAAAAACGCCTGAAACATCTTTGTTCTAAGGCACTTTAGCTGAGTCCCAGAGCCAAAAGTAGTGTGCTGATATGACTTATTTTGCAGTTCTTATAGTGACTTCAGTATGCCTGCAGTGCCAAATTTAAGAGAAGAACCTTGCTCGGTTGGCGGAAAGACTTGTTGGAGAGCTGAAGAAAAAGGCTACGCCTTCCCCTCAGGGGCACCAGGAAGAGACACAGAAGGTCGTGTCCATTTGGGTATCTGCACGGTGTCTCTCATCGTCTAGGAAAGATCGCAGCGTGACACAATGTGCAGGTGGTGTTCTCCGCCATTCATAAAGTTTAGAAACTGTTTGCTGCAGTGAATAAGAGGCTGGTACCGGCCTCTTCCAGAAAGGAGGTTCAAAGGTGCACTGTGTCGCATGTAGACAAGTTCATTAGTTGCAACGAAGGGGTGGTGTGCAGGGTTCCTTTCTAATGCGCTCAAACGGGTAGGTGGTGAGACGTCACATTGAAAGAGTGTGAAAAATTTCTTCACAAGGAAAAAATCCCCTTCTTCTAACCTCGTGCTACACTGCTACGAATTCAAAGAACATGAAGATCATCTCTGCGTGCGGGACTTACATAACACGTCGATAGCATGCAAGAGTAGTAACCAGATAGGCAGGCAAATTTTCACAGCATGTTGCATCGCTAAGAACTCGTACACGTGTGTAGCAAAACCATCTGTTGCTTTGCAGAGAAACGAGACAGCATTCCTTAATAAGTGCCTTTCCTGTGCAGTGTAATTCTTGATGTTTTTCTGTTTTTCTTTCGTTTTAAGTTTCATGCGTTCTCACCTTATATATTTTCTGATTTTTCCATTAAACCTTCAATTGTTAGACAGTGTCCGTGTCATCTTCTCTTTTGCCGGTCCTTTCTCTGCTTTTGGCTCGTCTTGAAGATGAACTGCATCCAACTCGCCCAATACAGCGTGGTGCAAATTTATAGCCTGAACAATTTGGCTGCAGAAGCAATGTTTTTGTCGGGCTCAGCCCAAATTTACAGAAACTCGGTGCCTTCAGGAAAACATCAACAACCCACAAGTCTACGAACACGAAGCAAATTTTTATTTTGAAGAAGTTTTTATGTCTATAAAAAGAAAATGTCTGAGTTCACAATACCATTTTGTAATTGCTGTGTAAAAAATAATGATGTGATGTGACGAAAATAAAAAGGTTGTTTTTTAAATTTAGTTCTATGCCCCTTCCTAAACAAAAATCACACCTGACATGAAAAGCACTCTGCACCCCATTGGCATTAGTTGTTACAGAAATGGGCATGGGCCAAGCAGTGGTAGACTTATGGGTCACTCCTGGAGGAGGTGGTTTGGGGGGAGAATCACATTTGGACCATGTATTTACGGGCGCTTTTTTGTCTGAAAGATAGGGTTCAGTTTGGTTTGCCTATGTGTAATGTCTTGCTTGGGAAAGATTTTCCTCCCCATCGCGGCATAAATCCGCCCCTGGAGCCCAGTTTATGTGAACAGAGGGAGTTCTGGCAATTTCAAAATTTTGGGCATCAGCAGCATCCTTTAGCCCAGATCACTTCCACCTTCTAACATATTGTGTGAACTGTGGCGGAGACCATCCAGCTTATTCTTGTCCATGTTGAGTGTGGAAAAGGGAAGAGAAAACGTTTAATTTTGTTAAGCACGCACAGGCACATGACACAGTCTTCAAAACGTGCCTCTCGTGATGTGTTCATGTGTATAGAATAGTAAAGTGGCCCAGGGAGTCGGACTTTTATTGAGATCAGTAGTGTAGCGTAGCTGGCAAATATTCTGAACTGAGCCATGAAAACCAGATAACCTATTTTCCTCAAGAGGAAAGCATGATATCTTGTTTGCACTCACTTATGAGGGAAAACTCTGAGAGTGATAATCAGGGTGGTATTTTAATTAAGGACAGCGCAGTGAAGCATGGAAAGTAACTTGGCAGGGCAACGATAAAGGGTTTGAGGATATCCTAAGGAGTTAGGGAGCAAGTAGGAGGTAAGGAAATGCTAGCTGAAATCAAGGAAATGTACACAGTGAGTATGTGGAGGACGGATAACTGATGATCCATTATACTAAAGGAATAGATTCTGTTGCAAGAAAGACATAGCAGAGAGTCAGGTGGGCAGGTCAGATTAGTTTAATTCGCAGGGATAAGGTGGCCGCATCTAGAGCAGGAGGACATGGTTAATAGGCGAGATATTGGAGGGGACTTCATCTCGCAATGG
The DNA here is from genome assembly GCF_055824585.1 of Amblyomma mixtum. Classification (NCBI taxonomy): domain Eukaryota; kingdom Metazoa; phylum Arthropoda; class Arachnida; order Ixodida; family Ixodidae; genus Amblyomma; species Amblyomma mixtum. The sequence continues at coordinate 61,706,554 of NC_143021.1, read as the reverse complement.
ATGGAGTTCACCAAGCGATGTTACATCAGGTGCTTCTAAGGATGAAAGTTATGTGCCTAGAAAAGGCATGCTTCCTTGTGCTAGCTTTACTCGTTAGCAATGGAGGCTCTGGGAAGCAGATGATTTCAAGCATCAGCATTTTAATGGCACAAATATAGTAAGTTTCATAACTAGCCAAGTTTGACATTGAAAAAGCAACTGCATAGGTTTCAGAAATTAGAAGAGCTTAAAGGGGGTGAATGTATGAAACTTGAAGGTAAAGCATGCAAAGTCCTTTCGGGCGAGTATTTGAAATGATGATGTAAATGCTGTCTGAAATGCTGACGGCGTTGAAGCTTCTCCGCAGCGCATAGCACCAAGTTGGGGTCTGCATTATGATGTCATCGAAGGTACCGCTACATTTCCAATGCATCAAGGCTTGTTTTCAAGGAAAAAAATCTAAGGTCGTCGAAAGCAAATGTCGCCTACCGTTGTTGAGCAGCACGTAACAAGGCACGACAGGGTGTGGTCGACGACAGTGAACATTTGAAATCTGGCCTTCCGTGACGTCACACCAACCTTCTCTGCACTCCTCCGGTGTTGTGAGGAAAAGGTTAAACTTAATCTTTGAATATGTCAATATTTTAAATGCTGACGCCAGAACTGTTGGCATGCTTTACCTACAGCTTGTATAGATTTGAATCCTTGAGTAGCTTGGAATTTTCAAAAAGTGGTGCAGTTGCCCTTTAGACCAGATACATATGAAGCATAATTTTGAGTGTACTCTAAACACAATATGAATGCTATGCTTATAAAAGAGTCTAAATGTTTCACATTGTTTGGTAAGCACGTCAGAATGCGTTATTATTGTATATGAAAACTGCACCACAACTCTGTATCAGTCTGATGCTTGCCAGTATCGGCAACATGAGCAGTATTAGTTTTATAAGACTACTAAGCCATTTGTATCGGTAAGACAATTATGTCGAGTCAGATTTCGTCACATCCCTATGATATGAGGAGGGCATACAGCAAGCACAAGCAGTAAAGAAAAAAAATAGGTAAAGAGCACAAAGCAGAAGAGGGGAATAAAATTGTCAAATGCAACCACCTATGGTAAACGCTCACGAATGTTCATTAACACACATAGGATGTTTCGCTACCAAAAGACACGTGCAAACTGAAATGCATATACACATAATAACACTGAAGAAATAGAAAGACGCTTACAGAAAATATTCTTGGAGTGTTCAGAGACTAGGTTTTTGAACTGAAAAACATGTTGAAGTTAGTTTCTTAATTAATCATGGGGCTGCGTGGTGCATCATTTGTCAGCCAAGTCCTGCAAGGCTGAAGCAAAGGTTCCAATATACTTGTTTTCAAAATTTATAAAACAGTGCCAAGGTTGGCTTGAGGTGCGACAGTTGTAGAAAGATGTATGGTCATGGTGAGAAATGGATTTTGTATGTTTGATGGCTTTGCTGTGTGTAATGTAAACCAGCATTAGCTATGCAACACGCAATGTTCTTTTGTAACATGTAAATTTGATTTTGCCTAGGGTAGCTTGAATTGTACTTTTTAAGACAAAGGAACAGTAGTCTTCCTGTCCTAAAACATTGAAAAAAGGGCCACGATTGGGCTTTATCGCATAAAGCAGATTTAAGTTACTGGCCTGTTGAAGAAATTTTCTGATCAAGGGCTCTTCTCCAAAGCATTTCTTGCCACAAAAGCTACACGCAAGGGCTGTAGAAAGCTGGCGCCTACCCAGCAGCACTGGGGATTGAACCCGGCACCGTCCACATGCCAGGCACATGCCCAAACTTCTAGGCCACTGCCTAGCAGTCTTAAAATTTTATTTGTTAGGGTAACTGATAATTCAAGCAGTGTACTGTTTTTGAAGGAAAAAAAATTGTGCCAGTTACCTTAAGAGAGTAACTTACATGAACATTTCACTTCTTGTCAAGGACACGTAGATGCTGTGGCACTAGTGATGTTGTTAAGGGGCAGGCAAGATTAGCCTTGCAATGAAAATTGCAGAGCTGGTCCACCTGCATCACGTAGTCTGTAAACAAAATACAACTCCTAGCATTGCTCTCTCACAAAAGGAACTGTGATATTATGCGTCTCGAAATGTCAAGAACAGCCTCGTCGCGTTAAATAATATTTAGTTTTCTTTCCCTGAAATAAATACCTACTGATCCTTTAGAAATGACAGAGTATTTTATGTGTTGCATGGGGCCCCTGTTTTCCTGAAGGGAGACGGAGACTAATGAATACAGGAGAGGTCTGCTTGGTTGTTAGCCCAGCATGCTACTCCAGGTGAGGGTGAAAGAAGAGAAGAAGATGAGAAGAAGAGGGTGAAAAAGAGAGGAAAAGGAAAAAATTAAAGGGTGAAAAGTGAAATATAGCATAGTCAACACTCATGGACTCACATACACACATAATTATCAAAGTGTGTCCACCAACCCATCTCCCTAAGAAAAACTAATAATGCTTTTGTATCTCATGAAGCGAAAGCCACATCACTCCAGGGTCCAAGAAACTGCTCCAGTTGCACGGGGTCATCCTGACGGAGTCCTAATGCACTCAACAGTGCCTTGCAATGGTTAATAAAGGTTTGGCAGCAGCAGATCAAGTGTTGAAGATCCCGCACACCACATGTCGGGCACAGAGGGCTACTTGATGCACCATTTTTATGAAGATGGCATTTAGTGAAGGGAACGTCGATGCCAATTCAGTGCAGGTAATTGCAGTCATGTCTATCTAAATTGTGAGGCATGCGGAAGTCACAAGTTGGGTTGATATGAAGAAGGGGTCTTTATTGACGCTGTGGATCACCCCAGAAAGAGCGCTGCGTCTGCCAGGATTTAGTAGCCAGAAGTCTCGCATCATCAGTACAAGAAAAGGATATGGGTGGGATCAAGGAGGTGTCGCTATGCACCGACCTTGCTGCACCGTCAGCATGCTTGTTGTCTGCGAGGCCGCAGTGAGTGGGTAAGCACTGAAGCACAACACGGTGACATAGTTTACAGGCATCGGTGTGTAATCTGTTCTATTTATTGACGATGTACTCCTGAAGCCTTCCTGATGACTTTATCAATTGTTTGGAGAGGCAATGGCACCAATACGGCCCTTAATCGAACATTGATCTTAAGCCAGAAAGCATCCACTGCATCGAAATGAGAAATATTCGCATATCCTACTATGCACTGGAAAGGATTTAGTGGCGCGGGCTGACCTTAGAAAGGGACTTCCTGGGATAAAGCTTCGCGCAAAAGGATCATAATTTACATGGTTTCTGTCCATGCCTAGCAACAATGATTTCTTCTCTATAATTCGTCCTGCAAGCTCGTCTCTCTCCTGTGTGGCGAATTGCTCATATTCAGCATCTACAGTTGAGCACACTTTTGGTAGAGTTATAACTTTAGTGCTGGAAGTTTTAGCATGTGCTACAGCACCAATAAGTTTTCGTGATCTAGGTTCGAGAGCTCCAGTTTTTCAACTGCGTCAGGGAAAACTTCCCAATTCATGTAGTGTGCCTTGCACTGCTGGGAACTTAAAAAGCACCACCAATCTCAATGTACGTAGGTTGGTGATCACTGCCATAAGATTGTATGCCGACACTCCAAATTGTTGAAGACGACAGGTGCGCAGAAATCATAGAAATGTCAAGGGCACTGGATTTTGCATCTCGATAAAAAATTAAAAGTAACGTGAAATTCCTGCTCTGTGCAATATCAAGTAACTGTCGACCTCTGGCTGTTGATGTGATGCCTTCCCATGAAGGATGGTGTGTGTTGAAGTCTGCCGTTATGATGTGCAGTGCAGGGGTACTGCGTACGATATCCTGAAGGCAGTCAACGTCAAAGTTTACACGCGGGGCTGTGACACGACGGTCACTGTGAAGGACAGGTCCATGATCTTATCAATTTTTGCGCTTCTCTCAAGTTGAAATTTTTTTGTTCATTGGATGGAGGTTGTTAGTACCTGGGTAGAAGCTTGGCTTGGCCATGGTGAAGTCGAAGCACTAGCCAAGCCCGGAGTCTGAACAGTTGGAACCATGCACGCAGTGCGGGCTTGATTGAACAGAAGCTTTGCAACAGTTTCTGTTCTTCCGTGTTTGCTGCATGCGTCCTGCGCAATGTATTGTCATTTGTGTGTGTATGTGTGTGTGCCAAAGAATCTCACCGAGCGCACTTGGTTTGCAACAAACTGCTACTGGTGTACAAATGTGCTTTACATTGTGAGCAATACATGCAACTGCTATCTCAGCAAACCACAAAATATCGAATAGATGGGTATGAAAGCACCAAAAACCCCAACATAAAATCGTATACTATTTATTCATTGCCAACTGCTGACAAATTGAACGTAATGCAATAGCTGCCCCTGTTATTTGAACTGCAGGGTCATTGACTGCATATCCTGTAGATATGCGTTCATAGTTTATGGTTCATGGCAACGTGCAAGGCCTTCCCTGTCTCAACTCTCCATGTCTCAACTCTTACCTCTCAGGTGGTAGGTGATAACAGTCTAAGATGTGTAAATGTTCCTAAATAATTTTCATATGAACTATAAAAGACCTCTATCATACCTTGTTTGGTAAAGAATCAAAATATGTCCTGAGGACAGTTTAAGTTATAACTATGCAATTGTATCTTCTGTTCTTTATATAAATCTCGCATGATTTTTGCCTGCGATATTTCTGCCATTATCACGTTCCCTTTTGCCACCCGTGCCACCTGAACCATCCAGTTCTGGTGGCACTCGACTGTGTGCTTTGGCTGTGCGATGTTTATGGTTTCTGTATTTTCTTAGAGTTGACCGGCCCATGCAGTTCAGACTGTTGTTTACAACGCGATAGTTTTGGAGTTTGATTTCTTTGCATGTGTTTACGACTCCACATGGCAGCGTTATTGATAAGATGCTGAGATCACTTTATATACACGCCTCGTCTTCCTTCGCATGATGAAGTTGTTAGCCTGCGTTTGTGTGCATTTGCCTCTTTGCCGTCTGTTTCTCGTTTACGCAGTTCTTTCTTTGCATCTCATAACGGGCCCTCTCTGTGGACTCATAGTAGTAGAAGCCTTTAGGCTGTAGACTATTAGCTCTGAAAATAATTTTATCAAATTGCATAACAGTCAAGGAAGTTACAATATTTTTTTTTGGGTAGCAAACTCCTTCAAGCATACGAAACAGCAAGAAGTGTATGCAATATGCAAACATGCACTGATTGCAACTTTGCTTTATGTTCTTGGAACTATATGACGCAGCAATGTTAACTTACCTTCACACCCATCACCATGAACACGTATGATTGCATATATGAGGCTTAAGGTACCCTCCACATCTTTCAGGGCTCCATTAAGTTTGAGGCAGTAGCACAGTATAATACTATACAACTGCCATCAAAATCACAGCAATAGGTCAGGTAAAAACACTATTCTCAAGACTTAAGTGGCATGTCACAGGAATAAATCTGTTTCATTCAAACCTAACATCAAAATACCCAGGTTCAAAAAATTTCATGAAACTTAATCTCGGTGAGCTTTGCCTAAAAAAACATGACGAGATTACATTATTTACAGTAGCTACAGCTTTTACATTGAGCTAGTTTGATTGGTTCACTGGGGTAAGGAGAGTCTGTGCTTGCCTTGTCACTGCGTTCTAACGCAATCAGTGTGCTCAATATGTCCCGGTGGTAGAATTAGCAGGGTGACAGGTTGGACGAGCTGGATTGTTTACCTTGAGAAGAAATGTGAGTGCATGCTTATCTTGAAGTTGCTCATAAGCAAATTTCCTAGTGAAAAGATAATTAAGTCTCAATGGTCCCTCGGCCTCGCAGGAGCATCTACAACATATGCAGGTTATGGTCAGTTAATGGTGCTTCCATTTCGACTTCTAGCTGGAGATCAAAACTTTCCAGCTGGAGGTAGCTGGAAGCAAGAAATACATACTCCAGCTGGATATGATTTCCAGTTCCGTAATCTAGCTGTAAATAGAATTTTCCAGCTTACATTTAATGGTATCCAACTTGAAAAGGGCGTGGTTTCCATTTCCATGACCCAGCAAGCAATAGAAACATGTCTGGGGGATCTTGGTGAGCAGTGCGCCACCACGAACCTGACCACCACTCCTGGTCGTGCGTGACATAGCCATCTCCGGGGAGAACATCTTGGCAATTGAACCGATGCTGAGCATTTGGACCATTAATTAAGGCCCTTCAGCGGAGGCAACACACCACTTTGGCTTCAGCTTCCCGAAGACGCGGCACCTCCGGCCTGGCCCGACCGGGGGAAATCGGCAGTCGCCCTTTCCTGTCTTCCCCTTCATCTTCCAGCTGTCTTATTGCTGTTGTTGTTATCTTAATACAACGGCACATGCCCACACAGGGGCACAGTTAACTGTCCCATCTCCTGTTCTTGCCTTTTCATTTTGCGTGGGTGGCTATAGGGCTAACCTTGCATGTAGAACTACCCTGGGTTATGCCATATATTTATTGCTGGGGGGTAGCATATATGGCGTGCATGCCAACGCATATGATGTCTACAGCACGCTGCAGACGCCAATGCAAGCACTGGCCGTAGGCAGGGCTTGCGTGCAAGTTCCTGTCCCGTCCCTTCAATGAGTTCGTGGTGGGTATTCATAGCTGGCACCGAGGCCGAAAAAACAATTATTCATGGCTACCATGCATGCATCAAATGATCACCCTAAAAAAAGGGGGATGGACCGAAGCAACAGCTTCATTCTTTAAAAAAAAAAAGATTTCCCAAGATACCATGTGGTACGCACATAGCGAAACAGCAGAAAAAAAATGAAGCCGTTCAGCACTGCTGAACATGGTTACAGAGCGAAAGATATGGCCTATCGGGCAACTAAGTATAAATAAGCGGCTTGGCATTTGTAACGTTGAGTGTGTTCCGAACACGGGTGGTGGTGGTGAAACTTTATTTCCAGCAGATATAGAGGAATGACTCAAAGTCGCCCCTCGCTTAAACGATGGCCGCTATCCCTTGGCCAGCGGCGGCATCTTCAGCCAGCTGGAGGGGCTTGATCTGTGTCCCCGGGTCGAGGCTGAGCAATAGAGCTTCCCAATGATCAGATTCGGTAATGAATCGGTTGGTTGGTTTATGGGGTTTAACGCCCCAAAGCGACTAAGGCTATGAGAGACGCCGTAGTGGAGGGCTTCGGAAATTTAGACCACCAGGGTATCTGGGTAGGGACTGCGGGCAGTTCCAGATCATTTGATTTAGATTTGCTTAGCTATCACAATGTTTGCATTTGTCTGAGTAGAGTCCTTCCGAATAGAAGCTACATAATCGGGGATTTGGATAGGTGTTAGTTTGAAGATTACGCCAGGCTTTGGCCTGTTGTTTGGAGAGCATTTTATCTTCTGGGGGGAATCTGCGTCTTGCAAGCCTGTAGTGCTGCAGGATTTCTCTAAGAAAACAACCTGTCCTTGCCGGACCATAGGGTGGGAGGGCTGCACGACCCAGCTCGGCGGGACAGTTCTCGAACTAGGTTATGAGCCGCCTCATTACCAGCAAGGGAGACATGAGCAGGCGTCCAGATTAGGCAAATCCGCCGTGTGGGCTGATAATTTTGCAGAATCCGTGCTGCTTGTGGGGAGATTTTTCCCAACGTATAGACGTATCGCGAATTTTGAGTCGGTGACAATGGTTTCTGCCGAGGATCCCGCAATGGCTAGAGCAATGGCTGTTTCCTCTCCAACATATGTGTGTGCTGAATGCATATAGTGCCCCCAGTTATGAGTGTACCCCTTTCCGTGGTGACCACAGCTACCGTCTTGTCAGCCGAAGAATCTGCTGTATCTACATATACCAGAGAAGTATCAATAAGAAAGCGTTTTCCTAACGATTTGGCTCTCTCTGTACGACGTTCAGCGTGGAAATCTGGGTGCATGTTCTCAGGTATTGGAGGAATGACCAGAAGCTGGCGTATATGTTTCGGATGGACACTGACTAGGCAGCACACCCACCCTGACAGGTGGCAGTTAATGGTTGATAGCGAGTGCAATTGCTCACCTAATGAACGCTGCGGCTTTTTGCAGCAGTGCCACGTGTCTGCCACTACGTTGTCAGCGCCCACATGCAGCCAACATCTCTTTCTCATCACACCACGTATACCTATCAGCACGATTCAAGCATCCACTAACCGGAGCCAGTTATGCGCACTTCCTTTCCTTAAAATCATCTCAATGTAAAACGTTTTTAACGCCACTGAACACAACGAATGCCGACGGCCTATTGCTTCAGTGCCGCAATTCTGCCACAACGTTGTCAATGCCAACGCATGCAGCGCACAACTGCACTGCCACATATCTTGAAGCACGACTTGAGGCAGTTATGCGCCTTTCCTTTGCTTTCCAAACTCCCGCTCCATTGGTTTTATAAAGCGTTACTAAGGTGTCCACTGTCCCTGGGTGCCAGTTATATATGTGCCTTTCCTTTGCTTTCGAAGCTCAGGGTCATTTGAAGGTCAATTTTGCATGGTCCGTGATTGAAGCCCGAGGTCCCGTAGTGAAGCTTTCGCTTCAAAACAGTTTGAATCATTTCACTTGAGATCCCAGCAATGTACAATATTCCAAACTCCCATAGCGACCGAGCTTGGAGACATCCCTGCCTCCACTATGCGCTCACAGATCACTCTACACAGTCAAGGGCATAATTTGGACCTGAACATGGTTTCCTGACTCTCACTGAAACACTTTGAGACCAGAACGTCCCCGCGATGTCCATCGTATAAAAACATCTCAAAAGACAACAAGGAAACTTAGCCTCCAGCCAACTCCCGATGTGCACTGAACCTCCCCTGGACGTCCTGAAGACGTCTTGAACGTCCGCAGGACGGCAAAAGTAGTTTCAATGCCCGCGCGCTCACTGAATCCAAAGACCATATATCCCAATTAAATCCCAAACGGTGCTTCAAGTGTCAAAATATGGCCATGACTCTCTAAGCTGTCGCAGCCGCCAAACCTGAGCCAAATGTGCATCTGATGAACACAAATCCAATGACTGCACCTCAGCACCAAAGTACACTACTGTGGTCACCCTGCGTACTAGAGATCATGCCCACATATCCTACGCTCAAGAGAGCTCCGCCTAAGCGAAGGCAAAATGGTCACTGTGACCATCACCTCCCTAGAGCCTGGAGGCGTTCGTTGGAGGTCCGCAGAGTAGCTGCAGGCTTCTCCCGATTGCGGGAAGCCTTCAGAGCTGCCAACCCAGGTGCATTTGTCAGAGGTGGTCGAGCAGTCTTTGCTGCGTTTGCCGGGGGCGCGATATGACCCTGCCTCCGGCTCAGTGTGTATTGGACGGTGTGGTTCTCCACTCCATTGCTCCACATCGGTAGCGAGAGCTACGTTACCTGCAGTCTCTCAGTTTCGCTGTGGGCCTTCGGCGCCACTTGTACGATTGCGCGAGAAGCCGAATGACGTCACAGCCACGCCTTTCCTCTGCCCGGGAGGCGCCGCCGAGTGACATCCCAGCTGCCGGCGCCGCGCTCCGACGCTGCTCGCCTCCGACCGAGACTGCGCATGTGCGACACGCAGCTGGCGTGTCGTGCTCTATTGCACATGCGCGGCAAGGGGAGGAGGAGGGTCGCGGTGTATAAATGACGGTGATGCGGCAGTGGAACAAGCAAAACAACTAGACGTAACAAGGGATATACCGTACCTCTCGCTGTGTATATCCTGGCTTAGGTGAGCTAAGCCACTGCCAATTTTTTCCTGTGAGCAAGAACATTCCTTGTGTTTGTGTGAATCGTCTTCGCACTTCCTGAAACATTGCATTTTCCTTAGTCTTAATAGTTATCTCTTTTCTTCCAGCTGGAAATAAATGTGAAAATCGAAATGAATGCGTAAGTGCTAACCCCCTTTGTGCTAACTGCGGTAAGCCCCACGAGGCAACGTTTTTCTGCTGCACTGTTTACCAAAATAAGAAAAATCATCTACAAGTACATTCCAACAATACAGACTATAAGTGAGCAAAAACTGCTTTAATTGAACAAAACCAAATCCAGGGAAGTCACCGCAGGAAAAATTCATCACCGGGGAAGAAAGCTACTCAACCACCGCACAAAAATAAAGGCAGTCATCTGTGCATTAAGGACGTGCATGGTTGAATTCCCTCCTCTTCCACCGCATCAAAACGTTGAGCCATCTCCTGTAGCGAGTACACATGTGAACACGTCATGGCAGCCGCAGTATGCAACCAAGCACCCACGCGAAACATCTGTTCACCAAAACTTTGTTCACCAACTTTGTTCATCTGTTCATCTTCACCAACTTTGTTCATCTGTTCACCAAAACATGCTAAAATGTTCAGCACTAAGGTTATAACTCTACAAAAAGTGTACTTAGTTGCAAATAGCGATTATGAGCGACTTCGAGCAATTCGCCGCAGAGCAGACAGACGAGCATGCCGGATGAATTATAGAGAAGACATCAGAGTTGTTAGGAGTGCACAGAAACATGTTCAGCGCCATTTGGACAAGCTTGCAAGACGGGAATGGCGATCCTTTTGCGCGAAGCTTTATCCCAGAAAGCCTCTTTCTAAGGTATGTAGCAGCTAGTGTATGCAGACAGTCAGCCCGTGCCACTAAATCCTTTTAAGGGCTTAGGTGTAAATGCGAATATTTTTCGTCTCGACGCAGCGGAGAATTCTTGTTCTAAGATCATTGCTCGATTAACAGCCGTATTGATGCCATTGCCTCTCCAAAGCTTTACCCCTTCACCTACCACTGTCCTCCATGACGAACTGTTCTCTACGGAAGAACTCCATGCGGCTCTGGCAGCTACCAATAAAATGTGTAAGCTACACTGATCTTTCTCACTTGAGAAGTAAGGCCAAGGTTCAGCTCGCAGTTTATAACACCTCCTGGGAGTCCGGCTGCCTTGAAACATGCTAGAAGCATGCACATGTCATTCCTATTCTCAAGCCTTGAAAACCATCAACTGACTTAAGCGTCTACCGTCGCATTGCGCTTTTAAGCTACATCGGAAAGCCGATGGAGAAAATGGTACACTCCCGCCTTACCTGGGACTAGATTAACAGGGGAATTTACTGTCCGCCCATGTCTGGTTTCCAAAAAGGATGCAGCACCAGCATTATTGCCCATACCAGTTGTGTCAAACGCAGCACAGCAGAGTGGTCTATGACCATTGCTGTGTTTCTTGACATGAAGGAAGCCTTTGATAATCTCACACATTAGTCAATTCATTCAGCCTTACAATCAGTTAGCATTGGTGGACGAATGTATGACTGGCTAGGTGACTATCTGCATGAAAGATGAATTTTCAGGTCAGCAAGTTAAGGTGACACAGCTCTGCATCAAATATTGTGCGGAGTACCTCAGAGGGGGATTCTAAGTCACACCCTTTTCAATATCTCACTTGGCTTGGAAAAATGGTTACCACCTACAGTTGAACTCTCCCTCTATGTACATATATGGTGTTCCGGATGCAACAGGCGCATTGTGGACGTCTGATTACAGAGGGCAAAACGCTGCATTGAATCATTCTTAAGTCAGCATGGTCTCAGCATGTTGCCAGATAAAAGCCCAGCAATTGCATTTTCTTGGCGCGATCTTTCGCGCTACGTGCTGAAAGTTGCTGGTCCCCCAATACCATACGTCACCAGCCATAAATTCCAGAAGGTGACGCTTGACAGGTCGCTATCATGGTCCCCACATGTGCAACAGCTGAAAGTCAAGCTCTCCTCTTGCGCCTCTATCATTTGTATGCTCTCCACTATCGAGGCTGCTCTACACCTTCCTTACTACGACTGTATGGAGCGCACTGTGAAGGCCTTCACTACAGTCTCCCAGCTCTTCAGGGTATATTTCAAGCAAATATTAAAATCCGTGAAGCTATGCAAGCTAAAGCCTTGCGAATCTGCATGGGCCTTCCCAAGAACACCTCCACAGTGGGTACTCTAGCAGAGAGCAGACGCCTATCTGCATCAGTACTGTTAACCCTGGAGCTCCTTTGTGCCGAGGTGCGGTTTGTGGCTCGTGTACTTAACCATCCATTCAAAGAGTACTACATAGAGGAAGTTTTTGATTTCTGACCTTCTTCCATAAAAATACCAGCACTCTGTCACAACCTCCTCCCCATCTTAGAGGTACATAGCATGGCACATCAGGACAACTGTCCCTGGCATTAAAATAGAAACAAACACCCCTGATCCTGCACTTGAGTACTTTTCTCTTGAGCGCATTTATGGTTGCTACAGTGTGCACCGCTACATCTACACTGATGGCTCTGACACTTCCATCTCATCAGCAATTGGCACCTGGACTCCGTCATTGTGCACCACAACTACAGCGACTCGACGACTGCTACCGAGCTGGCTGCTCTAAAAGCAGCGTTTACTTACATTCTGCAACAACTGCCAACAGCGGGGGTTATCTTCAGTGACTCTCGCACGGCACTAAAATCGATAAAGTCATCACGAAGCCTTCAGGAGCACATCGTCAATGACTTGAACAGATTACACACCGAGGCTTGTGAGCTACGTCACCGTGTTGTGCTGCAGTGTTTACCCGATCACTCCAGCCTCGCAGAAAATGATCATGCTGACGGTGCAGTGAGGTCGGCACATGGTGACACATCCTTGCTCGCAAACGTACCCTTTTCTCGTTCTGATGGCATGAGTCTTCTGACTACTAAATGCTGGCAGATGCAACACTCTTTTTGGTGTAATCCGCAGTGTCAATGTAGACCCCTTCTTCATATCAACCCAACCTGTGACTTCCGCATGCCACGCAATTTAAATATACATGATTGCAATTGCTTGCACTGAATCCGCATCGACATTCCCTTCACTAAATGCCATCTTCATAAAACTGGTGCATCAAGTAGCCCTCTGTGCCTGGCATGTGGTGTGCGCGGAGATCTTCAACACTTGATCTGCTGCTGCCAACCCTTTATTAACCGTTGCAAGGCACTGTTAAGTGCTTTAGGACTCCGTCAGGATGACCCCGTGCACCTGGAGCAGTTTCTTGGACCCTGGAGTGATGTGACTTTGGCTGCGCTAGGGACAAAAGCATTATAAGTTTTTCTTAGGAAGATGGGTTGGTGGACACACTTTGATAATTATGTGTGTTTGTGAGTGCGGGAGTGTTGACTATGCTATATTTAACTTTTCACAATTTATTTTTTTCCGTTTCCTCTATTTTCACCCTCTTCTTTTCATCTTCTTCTCTTCTTTCACCCTCACCTGGAGTAGCAAGCTGGGCTAACAACCAAGCAGACCTCTCCCGTATTCATTAGTCTCTCTCTCCCTTCAGCAAAACAAGGGTCCCATGCAGCACGTAAAATACTGTGTGTCATTTCTAAAGGATCAGTTGGTATTTGATTTAAGGGAAAGAGAAATAAATATTATTTTTTATTTTTTATTTGAAAACGTGACGAGGCTGTTCTTGACATTTCCACAAGCATAATCTCACAGTTCCTTTTGTGATAGAGCAGTGGTAGGAGTTGTATTTTGTTTACAGACTATGTGATACAGGTGGACCAACTCCGCAATTTTCAATGCAAGGCTAATCTTGCTTGCCCCTTAAAGGGAGACTGAGGCGGTTTTCGAATCAGCTAATTTTTTATGGTTTTGAAGTAGTGTCATTGCTGATCACGTCAGTGAAATTATTTTTTCGATTTTGGCCAATACAGTGGCGCAATCACCAATTAAAAACGCGATGTTTAAATCTCCCGCGCCGCGCGCGACCGCAGGAGAGGAGAACAGCGGAGAGGGAAACCTCGTCCATGTCGGCCAACGTGACGTCACGTTGAGGAGCCAGGGATACTTCGGCGCACCCGAGAGAGCTTTCAGCGCGCGTTGTTTCTCGTGCTGCATGCGTTGTTCCTCGTACTGCGTGCGTTGTGACATACAAAGCGTGTCAGCCGACCTTTAGAATCAGATTCAACACGAGGTACTACTCTGCTTTCGTGTCCACGAACAACTACGCCCGCGACTTTGTCGTCTTCCACTGTTTTCCGCAAGATCATACGCTCGCAGCGCAAGCGCTCGCTGCTTTGACGAAGAATTCAAGCCGACCAAAGCAAGCGTACTCTGCTCGAAGAACTTTCGTGAGACCGGCTACATGCAAAGCTTGTCCCTAATGTGATCTCTGGAGATTTCGGTCGCCGCTGAACCATGACGCAGTTCCTTTCATTTCCTCGCGCATGAGAGGCGTGGCACCATTTCGAAGAAGCGCCTCTTCTAAAAGCAGGAACATGCTCACTAGAAACATGCCCCTGCAGAAACCTAATAGAGGCTCAAGCATGTGTTGCTCTTCTCAGCTTATAGGTGCGGCCAGACCACCTGAATCGTGCTCAGCAAGGCTCGGTTAGTGATTTTATACTCGGTTCGACGTGTCCAAGCAAGCAAGCAAAGGAAAACACAATAAAGCAAAGCAAACAAGCATTGAAGCTCTTCATATGCGGCATCTCGTTTAATCGTATCTAAGCGATTAAAATGAAAGCGTTCGTCGTTCTGATTTCGGATGCAAATTTAACAGAGAAATCAATGCCAACAAAGTTTATGCAAAAAAACATCATGTCCCGCAACCTTAGTCAGTTTCTTCTTCAAGTTGTGGCAGCGAACGAGTTGCAGCTAGCTTGGCCTATAAACACACATATTGTCACGTTGTAGTGACGGCAGTCCAGCGGTCAGGAAGACACCAGAAAGACTTGCAAACGAAGCTCTTTATTTGGGCTGACTTGCGCCCGCAAAATAACTGAATCACTCGGTGGCGGCGTAAGCAACAAGCGTGCTTGTCACTCGTCGAACTACGAATGTCCGCCGCTCGCGGCATCGCTCAATTTAAAGCCGGCAAGGAAACTCCCAGATAACAATACAAGATCATCTACAGAAATCTGGAAAAACCTAGATGCAACCTTTCATGGCTGCGATCAATCGAGATTAGTGTGGTCGCTTCTCGCGTCACGAACAAAAGTGATAACAACCCTTTCCTGCAGCCTTGAGCGTCAACGAACAAACACTGCAATGATACGTGGCATTACCCCCCTTCCAAAGAAGCATCGTCTCGATGCTTTAAAATGAAAATAAACACGGAGAATGAAACTTCGAGTCCTTTAGCGTTCATAATATGGCTTCAGGCGTACGACATGTACGACTTCCGGGCGTGGGCGGCGTCGCTGAGATGCTGTCGTGCCGTCGGGGATGACTTCATAGTCGAGGTCACCGATGCGACGGAGAACCCTGTATGGGCCAAAGTAGCGTCGCAGCAACTTTTCGCTCAAACCGCGGCGGCGAACTGGCGTCCATATCCAAACCCGATCACCTGGCTTGTAATGCGTGTCTTGTCGGCGCAGATTGTAGCGTCGGGCGTCGGTGTGCTGCTGGTCTTGAATGCGAAGCAGTGCAAGTCTTCGGGCTTCCTCGGCGCGATGAAGGTAGGCGGCGACGTCGAGGTTGTCTTCGTCGGAAACGTGCGGGAGCATTGCGTCGAGTGTTGTCGTGGGCTTCCTGCCGTATACCAGCTGGAATGGAGTAAACCTGGTTGTCTCCTGGGTGGCAGTATTATAGGCGAAGATCACGTAGGGCAGAATAGAGTCCCACGTCTTTTGTTCGGCGTCGATGTACATGGAGAGCATGTCTGCGATGGTCTTGTTCAGACGCTCTGTGAGTCCGTTGGTTTGTGGATGATAGGCAGTTGTCCTCCGATGGCTTGTCTGGCTGTACTTTAAAATGGCTTGCGTCAGTTCCGCTGTAAATGCCGTTCCTCTGTCTGTGATGAGCACTTCCGGGGCGCCGTGTCGCAGGAGAATTTGTTCGACAAAAAATTTTGCGACTTCTGTTGCGGTACCACTAGGCAACGCTTTTGCTTCGGCGTAGCGGGTCGTGTAGTCGGTGGCCACGATGATCCACTTGTTTCCTGATGAAGAGGTCGGAAAGGGGCCGAGGAGGTCCATCCCTATTTGCTGAAAGGGCTTAGTTGGCGGTGGTATGGGGTTCAGGAGTCCGGCTGGTCTAGTCGGAGGCGTTTTGCGTCGCTGACACTCACGGCACGTTTTCACGTAATGGGAAACGTCGGTAGCTAGCCGTGGCCAATAGTACTTCTCCTGGATGCGGTGCAACGTGCGAGCAATCCCGAGATGTCCTGCAGTCGGCTCATCATGACATGCCTGCATAATTTCTTGCCTGAGATTTTTGGGCACGACAAGAAGATGCACTGTCCTGTTCGGCGCGAAGTTCTTCTTCAGGAGGACATTATTGTGAAGGACGAAGGACGACAGTTGCCGCTTGAACCCTCGGGGAGGCGATGCGGTCTTGCCTTTCAGATAATCAACTAGGCTTTGCAAGTCAGGATCCGAGTGCTGCTGCTGCGCGAAACTGCTGGCGCTTACCGGTCCTAAGAAAGCGTCGTCGTCTTCCTCTTCGGATGCTGCGTCGACAGGAGCTCGTGACAAGCAGTCTGCATCGGAATGCTTGCTGCCAGATTTGTAGACTACAGTTATGTGGAATTCTTGAAGGCGCAGGCTCCAACGAGCAAGGCGGCCGGAGGGATCTTTCAAATTGGCTAGCCAGCACAGAGCATGGTGATCGCTCACAACCTTGAATGGTCGTCCGTACAGGTAGGGGCGAAATTTCGACGTGGCCCAAATAATGGCGAGACATTCTTTCTCGGTGGTCGAGTAGTTGGCCTCGGCTTTCGACAGTGAACGGCTAGCGTACGCGATAACCTTCTCCTGTCTGCCATTTTTCTGAACGAGGACCGCTCCTAAGCCCACACTGCTTGCATCGGTATGAACTTCGGTTTCGGTGTTTTCATCAAAGTGCCCGACCACAGGAGGGGACTGTAAGCGGCGCTTCAGTTCGTTGAAAGCTTCCTCTTGCGGCCTTTCCCATTTAAAAGGCACGTCAGCCTTGGTAAGTTGGGTCAAATATTCAGCGATGCGCGAAAAGTTCTTGATGAATCGCCGGTAATAAGCGCATAATCCAAGGAATCTGCGTATAGCCTTCTTGTCATTAGGCTGTGGAAACTCTGCGATCGCAGCCGTCTTCTGGGGGTCTGGGCGAACTCCATCCTTGCTTACGACGTGACCAAGGAACAGCAGCTCCTCGTAGGCGAAGTGGCACTTCTCCGGTTTCAGTGTCAGGCCTGAAGACTTGATCGTTTCCAGCACTATCCGAAGCCTTCTGAGGTGGTCTTCAAAGCTTGAGGAGAAGACAACAACGTCATCTAAGTAGACTAGGCAAATCTGCCACTTCAAGCCTTCGAGCACCGTATCCATTACTCGCTGGAACGTCGCTGGGGCAGAGAAGAGGCCGAATGGCATCACCTTGAACTCGAAGAGTCCGTCTGGCGTGATGAACGCAGTCTTCTCGCGATCTCTTTCGTCGACTTCAATTTGCCAGTAGCCGCTCTTCAGGTCCCTCGATGAGAAGTACTTAGCATTGCACAGCCGGTCGAGTGTATCGTCGATGCGGGGGAGGGGGTAGACATCCTTCTTCGTAATGTTGTTCAGGCGGCGGTAATCGACGCAAAAGCGAAGGGTGCCGTCTTTCTTTTTCACTAGGACGACCGGTGCTGCCCAGGGGCTCCTCGATGGCTGTATGACGTCGTCACGAAGCATTTCCTCAACTTGCTTGCGGATAGCTTGGCGTTCTAGCGGCGATACGCGGTAGGGGCTCTGTCGGAGTGGTCGTGCGTGTTCGTCTGTGATAATGCGGTGCTTGGCAAGCCGGGTTCGTCGCACATTCGATGCTGATGAGAAGCAATCGGTGTACCTTTGAAGAAGACTGCGTATTTGGTCTTGTCTGCTCCGGGGTAATGCCGGGTTGATGTCGAACGTGGGTTGATGGCCTTGGTCAGATGGTTCTGCTGGTTGGTCGGGTAGGGCAAATACGTCTCTGATGTCTGCCAACTCGTCGAGGAAAGCGATCGTCGTACTTTTGTTTAGATGCCGGTATTCTTCCGTGAAGTTGGTTAGCAACACCTGGGCTTGGCCATTTCGGATTTCGGCGACTCCCCTCGCGACGCCCAATCCTCGATCCAGGAGTAACTGGGTGTTCCCCTCCATAACGCCTTCGGCATTTTCGATGTCTCCAGTACCTATGCCGACGAGAACACTTGATCGGGGCGGCACGCTCAATGCTTCATCGAGGACGTTTAAGGCAACGTGATGAGTCGCGCCCGTCACAACAGGTATGGCTTTTTCCGTGGAAAGCTTGATCGACTTAGATCGAAGGTCGATGATCGCCCGATGTTCGTTCAGGAAGTCCATTCCCAAAATCACGTCTCTCGAGCATTGCTGTAGGATCAGGAAGGTTGTCGCATAGGTTCTCCCATTTACAGTAACTCTCGCGGTGCAGCGTCCTGACGGCGTAATCAGGTTGCCACCTGCGGTGCGGATCAGCGGGCCATCCCAGGTTGTTGTCACCTTCCTGAGTCGGACAGCGAGTGGCCCACTCATGACGGAGTAGTCAGCTCCGGTGTCCACCAAGGCAGTAACCGCGTGATCGTCGATCATAACTTCAAGGTCACTTGTTCGCGTTTTCGCATTGCACGTTGTCTTCGGTGTACGATCTCGGCTCCGTCGAGTAGTGAGGCTGCGGTGGGCGTACTGTGACGTTAATTCACTGGGAAACGGTAAAAGCTTCAAGTCTGGCCGCGTCGTCGTCGTCGGAGCTGTCGTCGTCGGTGTTGTCGTCGGTGTTGTCGTCGTCGGTGTTGTCGTCGTCGGTGTTGTCGTCATCGGTGTTGTCGTCGTAGTTGAGGCATGGTCTTGAGTACTCGTCGATGGAGGATCTTTATCATTGCGCTTAGAAGCAACCTAACCTCCAGAGGCTACTTTATTTAGTTTAACCTTCGGGGGCTGGGGGAGCGTCCACGCACGGCGTAACCTCGGCTAGGAGAAACAAAGCGCAGGGACGATTGCGACGGGGAACGTGATAGGCGGCTCGGCGATGAGTATTCTTCCCGACGCAAAAACTCCTCGATTTCGGCTGGTCGCTGGCCGGGTCGGGGACGTGGAGCGTCGTAAGAGAACCCTCGGATGCCCAGTCTTCTGTATGGGCAGTGCCGGACGACGCGACCGGCTTCGCCACAGTGGAAGCATAGTGGGCGGCGCTGGTCGGGAGTTCTCCACTCGTCGCATTTCCTCGGCTGCGCGCGTCGCTCGTAGGACGGGCGGATTGGGGCGAGTGGGCGGCGTTCCAACGCAGCTGGCTGAGGGCGATAGGGGCTTGGGTCCCGTCGTCGAGGTGCAGGACGGCGCACAGCTGCGGCGTAAGTCATGGCTGGGGGCTGCATAAGCTGCATGGGTGTCGGCGTCGCACCCAAGGCCTGTTGAACCTCGTCCCGGATGACGTCAGTGAGCGGTGAAGTTTGCGGCTGCGTTCTCGTTGGCAGCAATCGTCGGAGCTCCTCTCGCACAACTTGACGTATAACCTCCCGCAGGTCATTGCTGTTAGCGGTGTCCAGGCAGCTTGCTGAGAAAACGCGCTGCTGGCGGTCATACTGGCGGGCTCGGGCATCAAGAGTTTTTTCCATCGTGGATGCCTCTTATACAAATTCCGCGACAGTTTTCGGTGGGTTGCGGACGAGGCCGGCAAAGAGCTGCTCTTTAACTCCTCGCATGAGCAGCTTTACTTTTTCTTCTTCCTTCATGTTTGCGTCGGTACGCCGGAAGAGACGCTTCATTTCCTCAGTGTACACAGCAACGGTCTCGTTTGGGTGTTGTATGCGAGACTGCAGCTGCTGGGCTCTCTCCTTTCGCACGACGTTCGTGAAGGTCTTTAGAAGCTGCTCCTTGAAGGTTTCCCAGTTCGTGAGGTTAGCTTCCTCATTCTCAAACCAGACTTTTGCTGGTCCCTCCAAGGCGAAGAACACGTACCTAAGTTTCGTGGCATCGTCCCAGTTGTTGAAGATCGCCACACGGTCGAACTGCTCCAGCCATTCTTCGGGGTCGGCGCCAGGCGAAGCGTCGAAGGTTGGTGGCACCCGGGGCTGCTGAAGAATGATTGGAGTCATCGTCTGGGGCAAGCTCATGGTAGATGTTGCTGCTGGCTTTCGCTTCCGGGTAGGGTCCGGCAGAATCCCGAACTCAGGTTCGTCCCCTTGCAGGCGTCGGCTTGCGCGGTGCACTGGACTCAGGTCCTGCGGTAGATGACTCAAAGGGCTGGCGTCTCGACTTGTAGGGGGTGTCCGGAACATGGGAGGCTACCCAGCACCTCCACCAGATGTCACGTTGTAGTGACGGCAGTCCAGCGGTCAGGAAGACACCAGAAAGACTTGCAAACGAAGCTCTTTATTTGGGCTGACTTGCGCCCGCAAAATAACTGAATCACTCGGTGGCGGCGTAAGCAACAAGCGTGCTTGTCAATCGTCGAACTACGAATGTCCGCCGCTCGCGGCATCGCTCAATTTAAAGCCGGCAAGGAAACTTCCAGATAACAAGACAAGATCATCTACAGAAATCTGGAAAAACCTAGATGCAACCTTTCATGGCTGCGATCAATCGAGATTAGTGTGGTCGCTTCTCGCGTCACGAACAAAAGTGATAACAACCCTTTCCTGCAGCCTTGAGCGTCAACGAACAAACACTGCAATGATACGTGGCAAAACACAATAGCAAAACACAATAAAGCAAAACAAACAAGCATTGAAGCTCTTCATATGCGGCATCTCGTTTAATCGTATCTAAGCGATTAAAATGAAAGCGTTCGTCGTTCTGATTTCGGATGCAAATTTAACAGAGAAATGAATGCCAACAAAGTTTATGCAAAAAAACATCATGTCCCGCAACCTTAGTCAGTTTCTTCTTCAAGTTGTGGCAGCGAACGAGTTGCAGCTAGCTTGGCCTATAAACACACATATAGTTGGCCACTACTTCACTGAACCTAAACTGCAAATCTAGGAAGGGCGAACGTTTCCGAGGCAGCGATTAATATTTTCTGGCATCTGCTGAACGCGCCACGAGTGAAGCAGCAGCCTTGTGCGCGTATTTAGCTTGGTTTCCAGCGCACAATGATTCCTTCAATATCCTGTGGTCACATGCCTCGTAGTGCTTGGCCACTGTGCTTCGCTAATTTTGACATCGGCTTTGTGCTGCTTCATCGTTTCCTTGAAATACTTTCTTGCCCCAACCTACGCCGGGTAGTGAGAATAGGATTTTTTGTACACAGCGCTTTGAGCCTTTTCTTTAGGATGAAGCTCTTTCGGGCGAGCCAGGAGGCGTCCGGTGGTGGTAATTGACTTGCGTATTGTTCGCACCCCTTCCTTTCCGAGAATACCAGCCGAGGTTGTGCTGGCACCTTTTACGCATGATCTGCATACGTGTCTTTCACGCTAGCGTATGCTTGTGCTAGGCGTATAATTTTTTCTCGTGTCTTTTTTGCTTTCAGGTGATACGTGGAATGAACAAACTGTAGTATCCTTTTCTTTGGAGGTCAGTAAAAAAACAGTCGCCATATTCGCTTTTACAACGCCACGGAAAGCTGCGATCTGCACTCAGCGCAGCGCCGGATCCGCATCAGCAGCTTCTCCAGTCCTCAAAATGACGTCACGACCTCGCTTGACCAATCACGGGCGGCGGCGCGCCGCGCGGCGTGCCCCGCGGCACAGGCCGCGTATTTCGGCTAAAAAAGGAAATTCGCGCTTGTTTTTGCCTTATTTGGATGCGATATTCGAGTATACAGCATGAAAAACTATAGGACGCCGCTGCCAGCCGGATTTTCAAAAAACGTGCTTCAGTCTCCCTTTAACAACATCACTAGTGCCACAACATCTACATGTACTTGACAAGAATTGAAATGTTCATGTACATTACTCTCATAAGGTAACTGGTACAAATTTTTTTCCTTCAAAAAAAGTACACTGCTTGAATTATCAATTACCCTAACAAAAAAATTTGTAAGACTGCCTAGTAATTGCTAGGCAGTGGCCCAGAAGTTTGAGCATGCACCTTGCATGTGGACGGCGCTGGGTTCAATCCCCAGTGCTGCTGGGTAGATGCCAGCTTTCTACAGGCCTTGCTTTTAGCTTTTGTGGCATGAAATGCTCAGAAAAAAAGTGCCGGAGCAGACAATTTCTTCAACAACCGGTGATTCGGTCCACTATCCAATAACTTAAATCTGTTTCGTGCGATAAAGCCCAATTGTGGCCCTTTTTCTAATATTTTCAGACAGGAAATGTAGCATTCCTTTGTCTTAGGAAGTATTATTCAAGCTACCCTAGCCAAAATCAAATTTACATGTTGCAAAAGAACATTGCGTGTTGCATAGCTAATGTTGGTTTACATTACACACAGCAAAGCCATCAAACATACAAAATCCATTTCTCACCGTGACCATACATCTTTCTACAACTGTCGCACCTCAAGCCAACCTTGGCACCGTTTTGTAAATTTTGAGAACAAGTATATTGGAACCTTTGCTTCAGCCTTACAGGACTTGGCTGACAAATGATGCACCACGCAGCCCCATGATTAATTAAGAAACTAACTTCAACAAGTTTTTCAGTACAAAAACCTAGTCTCTGAACACTGCAAGAATATTTTCTGGAAGCGTCTTTATATTTCTTCAGTGTTATTATGTGGTATATGCATTTCAGTTTGCCCGTGTCCTTTGGTGTGTTAATGAACATTCGTGAGCGTTTACCATAGGTGGTTGCATTTAACAATTTTATTCCCCTCTTCTGCTTTGTGCTCTTCACCTTATTTTTTTTCTTTACTGCTTGTGCTTGCTGTACGCCCTCCTCATATCATAGTGATGTAACGAAATCTGACTCGACATAACTGTCCTACCGATACAGATGGCTTAGTAGTCTTATAAACTGATACTGCTATTAAGGGAGTAATTACTCATTGACGTCCACCCGAGCGCAGCCATACGGACACAAAGGAAAGCTATACAGCTTTCACAGAAACTTCGTAGTTAAAGAAAAATTCGTCCTGGTCCGGGGTTCGAACCCGGGACCACCGCTACACCGGAGCAGTCGCTCTACCAATTGAGCTAACCGGGACGGCAAGCTTATGGTAGGGCGAGAGCGAATTGATCTATAACTCGAAGTGGGAACAGTGTTTGATCAAATATTTAGGGGAATCCCCCAAGGTGGAGTAGAATTGTAATAAGGGAGTAATTACTCATTGAATGAGTAATTACTCCCTTATTACAAATCTACTCAACCTTGGGGGATTCCCCTAATTATTTGGTCAAACTAATACTGCTCATGTTGCTGATACAGAGTTTTGGTGCAGTTTTCATATAAAATTATAACGCATTCTGAAGTACTTATCAAACAATGTGAAACATTTAGACTCTTTTATAAGCATAGCATTCATATTGTGTTTAGAGTACACTCAAAATTATGCTTGATATGTATCTGGTCTTAAAGGGCAACTGCAGCACTTTTTGAAAATTCCAAGCTACTCAAGGATTCAAATCTTTACAAGCTGTAGGTAAACCATGCCAACAGTTCTTGCATCAGCATTTAAAATATTGACATAATCAAAGATTAAGTTTTAGCCTTTTCCTCACAACACCGGAGGAGTGCAGAGAAGGTTGGTGTGGCGTCACGGAAGGCAAGATTTCAAATTTTCACTGTCGTCGACCACACCCTGTCGTGCCTTGTTGCGTGCTGCTGAACAACGGTAGGCGACATTTGCCTTCGACGACCTTCGATTTTTTTTCCTTGAAAACAAGCCTTGATGCATGGTAAATGTAGCGGTACTTTCGATGACATCATGATGCACACCCCAAATTGGCGCTAGCGCTGCGGAGAAGCTTCAACACCGTCAGGATTTCGGACAGCATTTACATGATCATTTCAAACACTCGCCCGAAAGGACTTTCCATGTTTTACCTTCAAGTTTCATACATTCACCCCCTTTAAGCTCTTCAAATTTCTGAAACCTATGCAGTTGCCTTTTCAATGTCAAACTTGGCTAGTTATGAAACTTATTATATTTGTGCCATTAAAATGCTGATGCTTGAAATCATCTGCTTCCCAGAGCGTCCATTTATAACGAGTAAAGCTAGCACAAGGAAGCATGCCTTTTCAAGGCACATAACTTTCATCCTTAGAAGCACCTGATGTAACATCGCTTGGTGAACTCCATCCATTACGAGATGAAGTCCCCTCCAATATCCCGCCTATTAACCATTTCCTCCTGCTCTAGATGCGGCCACCTTATCCCTGCAATCAAACTAATCTGACCTGCCCACCTGACTCTCTGCTATGTCTTTCTTGCAACAGAATCTATTCCTTTAGTATAATGGATCATCAGTTATCCGTCCCCCACATACTCACTGTGTACATTTCCTTGATTTCAGCTAGCATTTCCTTACCTCCTACTTGCTCCCTAACTCCTTAGGATATCCTCAAACCCTTTATCGTTGCCCTGCCAAGTTACTTTCCATGCTTCACTGCGCTGTCCTTAATTAAAATACCACCCTCATTATCACTCTCAGAGTTTTTCCCTCATCGGTGAGTGCAAACAAGATATCACGCTTTCCTCTTAAGGAAAATAGGTTATCTAGGTTTTCATGGCTCAGTTCAGAATATTTGCCAGCTACGCTACACTACTGATCTCAATAAAAGTCCGACTCCCTGGGCCACTTTACTATTCTATACACATGAACACATCACGAGAGGCACGTTATGAAGAATGTGTCATGTGCCTGTGCGTGCTTAAAAAAATTAAACGTTTTCTCTGACTTTCAGCCTTATTGTATTGTCTTCCTTTTTCCACACTAAACATGAACAACAATAAGCTGGATGGTCTCCGCCGCAGTTCACACAATATGTTAGAAGGTGGAAGTGGTCTGGGCTCACGGGTGCTGCTGATGCCCAAAAATTTTGAAATTGCCAGAACTGCCTCTGTTCACATAAACTCGGCTCCAGGGGCGGATTTATGCCGCGATGGGGAGGAAAATCTTTCCCAAGCAAGAAATTTCACATAGGCAAACCAAACTGAACCCTATCTTTGCGACCACGCGTGGATTTGCGACCACGCGTGGCAACTGCAAGCGCCTCTTCTTTTCACTGTTATAGCCATCAAGACAACGACCACACGACTGACAGTTCTGATTGTTGCAAGCTGGCTGCTCCGTGATAACTGCCTTGGGAAGTGACGCCATCTTTATCGTCGTGAACAGCGCCACCACCAGCTATATAAGGACTGCATCACCTCTGTTTCCCTGGGATTTGCGACCACGCGTGGCAACTGCTGAGCGCCTCTTCTTTTCACTGTTATAGCCATCAAGACAACGACCATACGACTGACAGTTCTGATTGTTGCAAGCTGGCTGCTCCGTGATAACTGCCTTGGGAAGTGACGTCATCTTTATCGTCGTAAACAGCGCCACCACCAGCTATATAAGGACTGCATCACCTCTGTTTCCCTGGGATTTGCGACCACGCGTGGCAACTGCTGAGCGCCTCTTCTTTTCACTGTTATAGGTATGACGTCTTAATCACTGTCCTTAATACTGTAGTTGATTTTATGTGGTCGTGATCCCCATTGTGGTTCGCTGTGTTGTACCCGTGTAACGCTATGGGCATTGATGTAAGCACTTACAGGGCCCGTATCGGCTCCTTTCTACCGTTTCGGCAAAGTGTGAGCAAAAAACCTGAGCGCTTCGGTGCAGGATGTAACTTCATAAGCGGTGTTTTTCCTAAGCCTGCCACAATGTTAGCATTGATGTGCATTGCTGCACTTTTGCTCTGTGCTGGTGATGTCGAGGCTAACCCTGGACCGAAGTTGGATGATGTTCTGACATTGCTGAACAAATTCCAAAATGAAAATGAAGAATACTTTAGCAGCACCAAAACAGCACTTGATGAAATACACAAGGCTATTGAAGACTTAAAAGACAGGGTTGGTGTCATTGAAAGAAGCGTGAGTAGCGTACCGAAAATTAACGACGATGTTTGCACTGTCAGCGGTACTGCTCAAGATGTTAAGTGCTCATTATCGCAAACGCAGAGAAAACTGACTAATGTCGTTGATGACTTGAATAATCGAATGAAACGGAACAACGTGCTTGTTAAAGGTCTTCCCGAACTTGACAAGGAAGACTACAAGGAAACAGAGCGAGTTTTTCGTGAGTTCCTCTCACCTCACTTTGTTGTCGAGATAGGCGAAATTGAACGTGCACATCGTATAGGAAAACAACGCGCTGGCGCTCACCGGCCAATCATGATCAAATTTTTAAATTTTAAGGCAGAAAATGAAGTCATCCGCAATGCCCATAAGTTGAAAGATGTTTCGCCCAAGGTATGGCTGGAAGAAGATTATTCCCCGCAAGTTCAGTTAGAACGTAAAAAGCTGCGGGACTTCGCCAAAATCAACAAAACTGAAAATGAGCGCTATGCTGTCCATTTTAATAAACTCAAATTTCGCGACACTTTGTACCGTTACGATGCTGCAACTGACCAAGTTGTGCAGGTTTCAACGCTGGCTTCTACGCATGCTGTCAACCTGTCGGCGTGACAGGCAGACCGAAATGCAGTAAAACAAAAAACCGCATGCAATGTATCCATCCTCATGGCCAATTTCCGTAGCTTACTTCCTAAACTTGAAGTGACGAAAGCAATGATCCACACATGTGAAGCTGATATTGTTCTTGGCACTGAAACCTGGCTGACCGGAGACGTACCAAATTCTGATCTGTTGTTTCCAAGCCATTTATCAATATTCCGCAAAGATAGACTGACTTCGAGAGGAGGAGGCGTCATGATCGCGGTAAGAAGCGACTATCAGCCATCTCTGTTTCCTCTTGACACGCCTCTTGAACTGCTGTTTGTGACGTTACGGTTTAGTGGTATGACTTATGTAATCGGTGTTTGTTATCGACCACCTGACTGTTGGTCAAATTTTGTTGAATATTTTCATTGGGCCATTGAATGCATCTTTAACAAATTCCCGAAATGCACCCTTATTTTAGGAGGAGACTTTAACTACCCTGCCATTGACTGGCGTGTATCATTTGGAGATTCCCAGGGTAGCCTGTATCACTGTTCCAACTTTCGCAGTACTCTTGACTTGTTCAATCTAACAAAGCTGGTGCATGAGCCAACACGTGGAAAACATATCTTGGATTTGATCTTTACTAATCAACCTCACAATACAGAGGTGCATGTGTTAGAATGTGTTAGCGACCATAGCTTTGTACACTGTTTACACCCGATACAGGCTCACACAAAAACAGCCGCTAAAAAATATATCTTGAACTACGCCAGAGCGGACCAAGACAAAATGAGCCGAATGCTAGCTGACTTTGTAACCGCATTCCATCATAACTTTGAGGAACGCAGCACAAATGAAAACTGGATAATGTTCCGCGACAAGTTGAAGGAAATTGAAGCAGTTTGCGTACCAAAAATTCAGATCAAGGCAAGAGTTGACGCTCCTTGGTTCACGAAGGAAATCAGGAAGCATCTGAACAGAAAAAAAAGGGCATACAGAAAGGCTACTCAGGCTAACGCACCCCGTGATTGGCAAAGGTATAAAGACCTATCATCTGTGGCGGAAAAAAGTATAAAAGAAGCAAAGGATCGCTTTTTTAATCATACGCTTCCGAACCTGTTAAAAACAAACCCGAAAAAATTCTGGCGTGTTGTCAATCCTAAAGATTCAAGCGAGTTAATAACACTAAAGGAAGTAAATGGAAATTTGGTCCCCGTAGAAGCAAGTGCGGAACATCTAAACAGTCATTTCAGCCAAGTATTTAAAGACGAGGCACCTATTTCCGAGCACTTTCAGCTTCCCGTTCCATGCATTGCTTATCATTCTAATCCTATCACTATCACAACAGATGGGGTTATTCGGGCGATTGATAGGCTTCCATTAAATTCTAGCCCTGGTCCTGATGGCATAGGCACAAAACTTCTAAAGCTAACGTCTCATGTGTCGGCATTATTGTTATCACTTTTATTCCAGCAGTCTTTGAACAGTAGCTGTGTTCCAGACGATTGGCGAACTGCACTCATTATACCAATATTTAAGTCTGGAGATATTACAAATCCCAACAACTACCGACCAATTTCTCTTGCTTCAGTGTGCTGCAAGTTACTGGAACACATAATATTTACCCACATCATGAAACACCTTAATGCAAATGACCTGCTACTTAAAAATCAGCATGGTTTTCGGTACCGGAATTCATGTCAAACCCAATTATTTGAATTAGTCACGAATCTTCATTCTACAATTCATAGCGCCTTGTACACTGACGCAATTTTTATTGATTTTTCAAAAGCATTCGATCGGGTAGCTCACAAGCGCCTTATCAAAAAGGTGCACAACTTGCAGCTTGGTCATGATACTACAAAGTGGATTGAAGAATTTTTAACTAACAGGCAGCAATCCGTACCCGCTAATAACATCGTATCTGAAACTAAAAATGTTAAATCAGGTGTACCTCAAGGATCCGTCTTAGGTCCACTTCTGTTTTTAATTTATATTAATGACATCGCTTCAGACATTAGCTCCTCCATACGTCTTTTCGCTGACGATTGTATCATTTATAGGGAAATAGCTAATCCTAACGACGTTGTTGTCTTGCAAACTGATGTAGATAGGTTAAGTACTTGGTGCAGTGTTTGGCAGATGGAAATAAACACCGATAAAACCAAACAGATAACTTTCTCTGCACTCTCTAAAACACCAGTAAACAATTACAGTATAAATAATAGCGTCATTGAGCGCTCATCAACTTTCAAATATTTAGGCGTTGTTCTTTCCCCGGACCTAAATTGGCATAGCCACATAGAGTATATAACTAGCAAATCTTTGAAAAAATTAGGCCTGCTTAAACGCCGTTTATCTCTAGCTAACCCTGACACCAAACTGCTGGCCTACACATCTCTAGTTCGGGCATCATTGGAATATTGTTCGGTAGTATGGCATCCCCACCAAGAAAACTTATCTAGCTCTATAGAATCAGTGCAAAATAAGGCAGCACGCTTTATTTTACGGTCGTACTCTCCATTTCAGAGCGTTACTGCACTAAAACAGTCTCTAAATCTTCTGCACCTCAACATACGACGCAAATTCTTTCGCCTATCGTTGTTCCACTCCCTCTATTACAACCATTCATCTTTTGCACGGAGGCACATCACAGCAGCACATCACATATCATCTCGAACCGACCACGCGCATAAAATTCAAACAATTTTCGCCCGCACAAAGAAATATCAGAATTCCCCGTTAGTCTTGGCTATAAGGGAGTGGAATGGTTTACCTGCTAGCATTGTAGCTATCACTGAACCATCATCTTTCCGTTCAGCGCTACTAACATTTCTTGAATCAGGCGCAGCATTGTCGTCTGTTTGAACTTGTCGCCTTGTACCCCTGCTTTGCCGTATGCGTGTACATATTATTTTTGTTTATTGCCCAGTGCACCATGCCCACGATGTTAAAAAAAAACTACCGAATTTCATCATTAACACCTAGTTCTTTTGTTCTCTATCTGTATTATGCATGAAGTGAAGTTTGAGTAGTTGTGTTATTTGCTGCCCCCCCCCCCTATGTAATGCCCAGCCGGCCCCTTAGGGTATTTAAATAAATAAATAAATAAATCTTTTAGACAAAAAGTGCCCGTAAATACATGGTCCAAATGGGATTCTCCCCCCAAACCACCTCCTCCAAGAGTGACCCATAATTCTGCCACTGCTTGGCCCATGCCCATTTCTGTAACAACTAATGCCAATGGGGTGCAGAGTGCTTTTCATGCCAGGTGTGATTTTTGTTTTAGGAAGCGGGATGGAACTAAATTTAAAAAATAGCATTTCATTTTCGTCACATCACATCATTATTTTTTACACAGCAATTACAAAATGGTATTGTGAACTCAGACATTTTCTTTTTATAGACATCAACACTTCTCCAAAATAAAAATTTGCTTCGTGTTCGTAGACTTGTGGTTTGTTTGATGTTTTCCTGAAGGCACCGAGTTTCCGTAAATTTCCGCGGTGTTCACGAACACATCGTCGACTGCATGCGACAGAGCGTAGAACATGTTGGCTGCTACCAAGGGACTCCGGGCGTCCAACACGATGCGCATGTCTCGTTTGGAATGTTGAACTACTTCGGTCATAATCTTCAGCGTCGAGTATCGAAACACGCGCAATACATGGCCCAATGTACCGGTCCTGTACTCCATCGCGGGATAGACAGTGTGTTCGATGTAAGAGGCGGGAAATTCGATCTGTAGCGTCGTCGGATCGACGGGCACGTTAGCTTGGCGAGCCGACGACAACAGAGCAACGTCGTGCGCAAGTTGAAGCATTACCCCGTGTATGTTGTCCGGATGGACGAACCTTTGCTTTTCCATTTCGAGCGCGTATTGGTGCCATTCATCGCTCGGACCGGGGATGAGTGCGAATGTACCGAATCTCTTGGTCATTCTCGCAATCGTCGCGTCGTACGCTGCTATCAGATCCGCATGAGCCGCTGCGAGAAGCGAGTACTTGTTTCTGTACGCGTTACTCAACAGTCGCAGCAACGTAGCGGTGTTTACGGTGTATACGATTTCCCTGTCCAGAAATCTACCCATCGCTCTCGTGAACGCTATCTCGTATTCGCACGCTAGTCTCGTAACGTACAACCATACCGCTCTGTAATACATCACCACGTACTCTGCGGTCAGTAAGTCCGAGCGT
This sequence comes from Amblyomma mixtum, assembly GCF_055824585.1. Taxonomy (NCBI): domain Eukaryota; kingdom Metazoa; phylum Arthropoda; class Arachnida; order Ixodida; family Ixodidae; genus Amblyomma; species Amblyomma mixtum. Next base: position 61,675,921 of record NC_143021.1, on the reverse strand, counting down.
CGCAAAAGCGACTCTTCGGGGAGCTTTAGGGTCGCAGTGCAGTTGTGTAAGAGGTCGGCTCCGGTAAATCCCATCGTGAGACAACCGACGGGGAGTCTGTACGACGCGAGCGCGCACGACCATGCAGCTTCGGTCTTGAAAATCTGCGGTAGGGTGTACGTGTATTTCATGAACGTATAGGGAAACTTCGAGTACTGTTTAGCGCCAATAATGTCAAATTTGATCAAACGGTCGCTAAACCCGCAGTCGTTGTTGTTGGCGTTGCCATCGCGTTTGAATTTGTCTCGGCTGAGATACAGTCCGTCATGGGTCCAACTGGCGGCGCCACCCAAGTACATCATTATTTCGTGCGGAAGGTAGTTGGAGATGGCGTTCACGCGACCGTCTCCGTCTCCCGTGATAGTGAGAAACGGCATATCTTGCTGTATAGCTCTTATGGCCGGAGTCAAACCTCCCGTCTCCGTAAAGATCACATTTTCCATAAGCGTGCTGAAGTAGTACTGCACGCCGGAGTCGCTCACCATGCGCGTGGCGTTGCTGATGGAAGGATTACCCGACGTGGGTGCGATGCTCGCGTCGTCTACTTTCATGGCAACGTGCAGCGCCGCTATCAACTTATCCATGTCTTCGACTTTACCCTCGTGCGCTCGTCGTTCGCTTTCTATTGCAAGCCGAGTGTACATGAAGCGCGCAAACGGGGACTTTGGGTCGTCTTCTGTCGGAGACGCCATTCGCCAACTTTCGTCCAGCTTCATTTTCACCGTGGTCTGCCAATCGTAAACGATACCGCCGCGCATCAAGACGTCTGCGATCACAACGATCGTGGCGAGAGCGGCAATGCCTTGAGGCGGTTCGGACGTTCCGTTCGATACGAAGCCCGAGATTATTGCGATCTCCAACATTTCGCTCAGGTTGCCGAGCTGCTTCATCACTTGTTTGAAAGAGTCGTTCTGTACCGTTCGAACGATCGTCTGAGCGCGTTCCATAACTTTACGCTGCTGTGCACTCCTAACTTCTTCTACTCGCACCGTTTGCGAAGCAACTACTCCCTCGGCGACGCATTCGCTCGCTATGCAGTTGTACATTGCATGAAGCGCGGTTACCACGTGAATGAGAACGTTGGTCGAGTCGTCATTACGCTTCATCCCTTTGTCGCCACACAATAAAGTTTCGACTACTTTCTGAACGTGCGCGCTCATATTGATAATGGCGCGAATCGCATACACCATTCGCTTCACGTCATCGGCCACGTCCACTGTCGGCACGACGACGACGGTCGGATGCAGGGGCACGGCTAACACAAAGTTGTTGGCCGAACATACCAACATTAAGCTGCGCCCGCGTATCGGAGGAATGTACGCGCAAGTTTGCGCCACGTTGGACGTTAGTCCGAGCGTTCCGTACGGACGTTGGTCGAGTAGGAACGAAATGACGGCGCTTCCAAAGTGCCGATGGACCAGTACCGCAGTCGTGTTGCGCGGTAGAAACGACACCAGGCCTATAATTTTAGCAGCGCTGTCGAACGCGATTGCTGTATAGCACACCGGGTCGTCCGGTTTCAGCGTTTCGAACGTACTTCCGCAGAGGTACTCCGTGAACGCGCTGGTCGCGGCGGCGATCACAAAGTCTCCGACAGACACTGGCGGCGAGCGGGCCGCGATATCGGCCACTTCTTTCATGACGACCAACATTTCCTCTCGATTCATAGTCTCCGGTGGATGTTTCATGGCTGTGGAGAATATGTAAATGTTTAGAGACTCTAAAAACGCTTTCATCTCGTCTATATACGCGAGTCCGAGTCGATTGCGGGTGCGCCATATCTGCGCTGCAGTAGTCGTCGACGTCGGCATTATTATATCTATCGTTTTGGGTACTGAAGACATACAACAACACATCACACGATTTTTTCACACTCGCTTTATTGTTCACATAGAATAGGTCACGATCGTCGAGTAGTAGCAGTAGTAAGAGTTATCCTATGAGCTGCGGCACTAATCGCAGGCTTGTCTTTCTGAATGCACTTACACACGAGCGCGATTGTTTGAATGTCGTCGTCCTGTAACCAAACCCTAAGTTGCGAGATGGATCTCTCTTGCATCCGTTGTTTGCCACCGCACATCACTTCTTCGCTCAACCCACCAATAACGGTGTCTTTGTCACCGTCGTCGTCTTCCGCGATCACGTCGCCCGACCACGAGTATCTACGAGGAATGCCGACGCGTGCACAGTAACCGTTCAAAGCAGCCATTATGTATTCTGAACGAAACGCACACGTTGCAACGTAAGGAATGCTATCGGTACGACCGCAACACATTAGCGCGGTGTCTACTCTCCTCTTTAATCTGCACCCCAACATAGCGTTCACGTGCGTTTTGAAACGAGTCAGCGGATGGCGGCGTTTCTTGTGACGACGAGTGATCGTCCAAGGTCGTTTCGACGGTCACAAACTCTCCGTTGGGACCGTCAGATACAAACTTTACAATTCCCTCCGGATCAACTTGCTCGTGTTCGACGGCGGGCAAAGTGACTCGCGTGTACTGAATGATTTCGTTTACCACAGACTTGACCATGTCAGCTATCTGCGGACGGTTCAGAACTTTCGCCACGCGTACCCCCGCCAGCGCTAGAAAAGCCGTATGTTCGTCGGACCATTCCATTTCTCCATTAATGGGGGTTGAATGTTCGACGCTTAAGGCAGCGAACTCTATCACTACCTTGCGCCAGTCGTCGTTGTTGTTGTCGTTGTTGGACGCGCCACTAATCACTTCGGCAAGAACGGGCGATGCTGCAGACGCTATTACGGAAGCTACGTGTTCGCGTTCCGATAACGCCTGTGCTGCCAGACCCATCTCGAGTGATCGTTTAGGCGGACAAAGTCTGACGGACCTGGTGCGCGCCGGTAGGACTGAAACGTCGGCTCCGCAGTGGACGTACCCGCCAACGATCTCCTTAACGTGTCTAGGGACGGTCCGTAATTCCGTTGCGCCCGCAATTCCGACATAACAGTCAAACGCGCGCGCTCTCGACGATGATACTCCAGCTGACGATAGGCTTCCACTAGGTCTGCTTCTTCCTGCGTTAATAACATTCTTCTTCTTCTTCCTTGTATCGGACGCTGTCGTCGTTGCTGTGCTGCTGCTGCTGGTGGTGATGGTGGTGGTGGAGACGGTGGTGGAGATTGGCTGGGCTGTTGTTGCTGTTGTTGTTGTTGCGACATTTGGCGTTGCTGTCGTCGTTGAAGTAGTGGTGGTGGGGACTGGCTGGTTTGGGTTTGGGGCCTTTGACGTTGTTGTCTTCGTCTTCGAGGAGGTGGTGGTGGGGACTGACTGGTTTGAGGTTGTTGTTGTTGTTGCTGCTGTCGTCGTTGTCGTTGAACTGGTGGTGGTGGTGGTGGTGGTGGGGACTGACTGCCTTGCCGTTGCTGCTGTCGTCGTTGTCGTTGAACTGGTGGCGGTGGTGGTGGGGACTGACTGGCTTGCCGCCTTCGATGTTGTTGTTGCCGCCGTCTTCGAGGTTGTGGGGACTGACTGGTTTGAGGTTGCTGCTGTCGTTGTCGTTGAAGTGGTGGGGACTGACTGACTTGCCGTTGCTGCTGTCGTCGTTGTCGTTGAACTGGTGGTGGTGGGGACTGACTGGCTTGCCGCATTTGACGTTGTTGTTGTTGTTGTGGTTGCCGTCGCCTTCGAGGTGCTGGTTGTGGGGACTGACCGGGCTGAAGTTGTTGTTGTTGTTGTTGAAGTGGCTGTGGTAGGGACAGTGGTAGAGACTGGCGTCGAAGGAGCGGCAGCGATTGCTGGGAACCATTGTCGTTGTGGAGACTCATTCTGTTGCTGTCGTCGTTGTTCTTTCTGTTCCCATTGTTTTCTCCAATGTTTATGATAGTAGTGTCGATATCGTTGCATGTACTCTGCGAACATTCGCGTGAGCCACGCCTGATATTGGAGCGCCCATTGCCGTTGCTGCTCCTCTGTCCAATGGCGATGGTAGTGTCGTTGCTGCTGTTGCCGTTGCTGCTGTTGCTGCTGCTGCTGTTGCTGCTGCTGCTGTTGCTGCTGCTGCTGTTGCTGCTGCTGCTGTTGCTGCTGCTGCTGTTGCCGTTGCTGTTGCTCGTCCTCCTCCCGCGGTCGCTTCTTCTTATTCTTTTTCTCCTCATCTTGCTGTTGTTGCTGCTGCTGCTGCTGCTGTTGTTGCTGCTGCTGCTGCTTCTTCTGTTCCTGTCGTCGTTGCTGTCGCTGCTGCTGCTCTGTATTCTCCTCTTCCTCCCTCTTCTTCTTCTTTTCTCGAGCCCGTTGTTGTCGTCGTCGCTGTCGCTGCTGCTCCTCATCATCATCCTCATCGTCATCATCCTCCTCCTCCTCCTCTTCCCGAGCCCGCCGTCGCCGTCGTTGTCGTCGTCGCTGTCGCTGTCGCTGCTCCTCCTCATCTGTCTCCTCCCGATATCGTTGTTGTTGTCGTCGTCGTCGTCGCTGTCGCTGCTGCTTGTGCTGCTGTCGGTCAGTCTCTGTATCCTCCTCCTCCTCATCCTCAGTCGTCGAATAAGTTCCTCTTGTCGACGTCGTTGCCATTGAGCTACCGAATTATTAGACGCGACTTTACGAACTGTAAATTTACAAGTGGGCATCGCTGTTATTATATTGGTGCGGTAGCATCCATGCGAGGAATACCATCGTTACGATTGTGACGACCACTGTATCTGTTGTTGTCGTTTCTACGTTTTGACGAAAAGCGCACGTTGGGGTACTCGCGTTGAATACTCTCGATTTCTCGGAAATCGACGTCCTGATTGAGTACAAAGTGCGTTTTGATCGTCTTGTTTGAAAGTTCGCCAGGCGCCTTCAGAAGACGCAATGATCCGCAGTCGCAACCGTTCGATTTCATGAACACCGTATCCATACCACCGGTGAGCCAGAAACGATCGTATAGTGAAAAGCGAATATCGTTCACGATGTTGCCGTTGCAAGAGTACGTGCGCATTCGTTGGTACCCGTAAACGGATCTGTCAGTATTAAGCGCTTTGTAAATCGTACCTCCCAACAGTTTGATTAAGTTTACGCTCAGACTCTCGCCGTAGCGCAACATGTCGGTCAGTACCGAGTGCGCGGTCGTAGCCAGAACCACTCCGATTATAGTCCAACTCATCTTGGAAATTTCCTCGTAGAACAGACGCACGGCGTCGGTCTCGACGTTGTCGTCCATGTTGTGTCTACGCGGAATGAGCAAGTGGCCGTACGCTCGAGCCATCAAAGCCCCTATCTCGTCGTGAGGAGTGTGCTTGAACAGTCGTCTGTGTTCGGGACTGGGATACATGCGCATGACGTACGATGTAGCCCCGGCAGGCGAGGCAGCGGCAATGGCGGCCGTTCTGTCACCGGGCGACGATTTAGAAACGCCGCCCTCGTTGAGAGAGAACGATATGTTGCATAACGGGTCTCCGCCGCCCATAGTAACGTTAGTGGGCTTGTTTGGATCTAGCATGCAAGCGGCGAGACTGCCCGTGTGTCCGGCGACGTTGCTGTTCATTGAACGACCGTACTCGCGCACCAGCGCGTTTCTGTGCATGTCGCCGGCGCAAACCAGCGTGATCGCTCCCATGGATCGTTCGTTACCGCAAGAATCGATATACTTGCAGCCGCGAGGAGGCACGAGGTCTTTGCCCATCGGATCGTCGTAGTCCTCTCCTCCGCCCACGCACGCACCCGACATGTTACGTTCGCCGCACTTTCCGTCGAACGTCTTTCGTATGGCGTACGGGTCCTGTATCGCGTCTTTGGACTGCACGAGCTTTCTGTTCTGAGCGGCGAACGCCGATACCTCGTCCTGCGTGAACACCGCCAAAGTGCCGTTGCCGTCGGGATTCTTGGCGATGGTCATGCCCATGTGCGACATGTCGAACGCCGGATCGAATTTGTGTCCATCGTCTATGATTTGCTTGATGGCTCGTTTGCGAGAGTCGATTAGAGCGCCGATCTTGGAGATGGGAGACGCCGTGTTGGCTACGGCGGCGTTGTCCAACGGAGTCGTCTTGGTAACCGTCGTCGTCGCCGCCGCGAGAGGCGGCGGCGGATTTATTCCAATCGTGACATTATTGTTATTATTGTTTGGCAGGCTGTAGCTCAGAAGGGGGGAGGGGAACTGTATGGGTGTAGGCGCGTTATTGTATGTTTTTGCAGGCTACTTATTGTGCGAGGATATTAGTTCATTATCAAACATTGATTTCGTTAATTGAGGAGCTTATAATTGGAATTAGGGGTTTTTATTGCGGGTTGGTGTGTGGACGGGGTTGTGTATCACAAGAGGCAAAAAAAAATGTGAGGGACAAATAATCATCGCCTCAGATGCAGACTTTGCAATCGGCGTAGCTTTATTTGCATGCTTTTAACGGTCAGGGATAGAGGCCTCGACGCCGTTGCTCATCTGCAGAGGAAATTACGATGATGCCGCATTGGACGCCGTGAGGCTAGGTAACCCATTTTGCAGGTCCTTCAACTATAGCTTCTTCAAAGCTTCAGCGGCGTTCAATGCGAAGATAGTTAGGTGTAGGGGAAACTGGTAGGACAAAGCTAGTGGTTTGGGAAAGGTTAGGGCCGCGTTTTGCCGTGTATCTCGTACCGTAAGGGACCCTGGTATGATATGTTTGTTAGGGCTATGTGTAGTAGGAAATTCACTACGCGTTGTTTGGTGGTAGCTTTTCTTACGGTCGCGTGATAGGAATCGCAACTGTAGGTTTATTGGTAGGTCTTTCTTTGTGGTATGACGACGTGGACTCTACGAGAACTTCACGCGAAACTTTGGATCCGTAGGCCTATACATACAACAATGTTACGTAGGACACATGTATACAGACTTACACGTTTTCACAGCTATGTGTTATTTCCAATCGATTGCGTGCAGGTTCGCGGTGCTTGTCTGGTTATCGAATTTAGCTGATGAGGGAACTAGGGTGCACCTTACACTACACACGCTACACACACGAGTTATATGCAAATGACATTAGCCGCCGCTGAGAATCGAGTAACGCTTGCATCTAGACGAAAGAATATTGGTTGTTAATAATATATATATTTTTATATATAATATGTGCATAATCTGTGGTATAAGTGCGCGCACAATCTCATCATCATCATGTCGCGTGCGTGACCTTTCCCCCCCCCCGATGCCGCTCGTTCGCGTAGTGTCAGCATCGTTAATTGTCCTCCCCTTAATTAGATTATTCGGGTACCCATGCGTGTAGTTGAGAATTCATCATTACCACAGATTATGTCATGTTATATTATGACAAAAAAAATAATGAACTGTTTGTCGTACAACGCAAGCGATGCTCGTTTCAGAGTTGTTTTGTTGTTAGCTTAGGGATTTTTTTTTAAAAAAAAGCAGCATCATCTTTTTACGCACATGTTAGGGAACAGATTAATACACACAACACACACTTAGCTTCCAAGAGGAGGCCGGTGTAAGCAGTGGACGGAGAAGAAGAGGAACCTGGCGGTGCGTTGTGTTTGGGTTACTGACCGGAGTCAATCATTGGAGAAGTTGATCTGGCTGGAAGATCGGAAGAGTGTGCCGCGGTTGCTGGATCTCGGCGGCACCGCTCCTACGTCGCGCAGCTGGCCTCGTATATCGAGGAACTCAGCCGGTAGCGAGATTGGTTGTTGATCAGTCAGTTGAACCAGGCCCTCTCTGTGAAACCAGTTGGAGATACCGATCCGGTGGTTGAGTTCGTGCCAGTCGATCCGAGTATGACGCTTTGTTTCAAGTCAAGACCTGGCGGCTGAAGAGAGACGACGGCGTATAGTGTCCTTCTTTCCTCGCGTTCGTTCGAGAGATTGTTCAAATAGTTTGTGCACACGCGAGACTCGGTCGGCAAGTACCTTTGGGTGGATCATTACTGGTTTCAGTACACTCTATATCGCAGTGGAGTTTCACTTCAAATATTCACCGAGCTTTGAGAATATGTAACTCACTTCAAATATTCACCGAGCTTTGAGAATATTCAACTCACTTCAAACTTTCACCGAGCTTTGTGAATATTCAACTCACTTCAAACTTTCACCGAGCTTTGAGAATATGTAACTAACTTCAAATATTCACCGAGCTTTGAGAATATGTAACTCACTTCAAATATTCACCGAGCTTTGAGAATATTCAACTCACTTCAAACTTTCACCGAGCTTTGAGAATATGTAACTCACTTCAAACTTTCACCGAGATCGGACAATATGTGACTCACTTCAAACTTTCACCGAGATAGGATAAATGTAACTCACTTCAAATATTCACCGTGTTCGGACAATATTCAACTCGCTTCAAATATTCACCGAGATCGGACAATATACAATTTGCGTCAAATATTCACCGAGCTTTGAGAATATTCAACTCACTTCAAACATTCACCGTGTTCGGACAATATTCAACTCGCTTCAAATATTCACCGAGATCGGACAATATACAATTTGCGTCAAATATTCACCGAGCTTTGAGAATATTCAACTCACTTCAAACTTTCACCGAGCTTTGAGAATATGTAACTCACTTCAAATATTCACCGAGCTTTGAGAATATTCAACTCACTTCAAACATTCACCGTGTTCGGACAATATTCAACTCGCTTCAAATATTCACCGAGATCGGACAATATACAATTTGCGTCAAATATTCATTGAGCTTTGAGAATATGTAACTCACTTCAAACTTTCACCGAGATAGGAGAATATGTACCTCACTTCAAACATTCACCGTGTTCGGACAATATTCACCTTACTCGAAACATTCACCGAGCTTTGAGAATATGTAACTCACTTCAAACTTTCACCGAGATAGGATAATATGTACCTCACTTCAAACATTCACCGTGTTCGGACAATATTCAACTCGCTTCAAATATTCACCGAGATCGGACAATATACAATTTGCGTCAAATATTCACCGAGCTTTGAGAATATTCAACTCGCTTCAAATATTCACCGAGATCGGACAATATACAACTTGCGTCAAATATTCACCGAGCTTTGAGAATATTCAACTCACTTCAAATATTCACCGATCTTGATCAGTACGCACATTTCTCCTACAACTTTAATGCCGTGCAGTGCAACACGTTACGTGCTGCACATTTCTCCTACAACTTTAATGCCGTGCAGTGCAACACGTTACGTGCTGCACATTTCTCCTACAACTTTAATGCCGTGCGACGCAACACGTTACATGGTGCACATTTCTCCTACAACTTTAATGCCGTGCGGCGCAACACGTTACATGCTGCACATTTCTCCTACAACTTTAATGCCGTGCGGCGCAACACGTTACATGCTGCACATTTCTCCTACGACTTCAGTGCCGTGCAGTGCAACACGATACGTGCTGCACATTTCTCCTACGACTTTAGTGTCATGCAGTAATGCAACTCTTACCTTGTTTGACGATCGGTCCTTCTCTTTGCAATCAATGGACACAACACATTGCTTCGAATCATCTCTTTATTCAATCTTTCTTTATTCTTTGCACTTGTCTCTCTGCTTCATCATCCACGCATACGCACGTCTCTTAGCGTTAGCCAGGAGACACCACGTGGAGGTGGACGTGCATCGTCTCCCACCTAACCTTACCTGATCCTGAGCAAGTTTGTCATTTACTACTACTAGCTAATGTGTGGATGATGAAGAGCCTAAGTGGAAAAGGGCCATTTTCCCCATTTAAATAATAACAGCAGCAGCAGCAGCATCATCATCATCATCATTCAGAAATATATAAGAGCGGCAGATTGCAAATAGGTGCACACTTACAGCGATACTGCGGTGCTCGGATTTCAAGCATAGATCCAGGGGGTAGCACCATTGCTTCTCGCTACACCCTCCGGGAGTAAAGCAATAAGTGCAGGATCCTGTCCCAGGTTTACACCTTGTACACCGCATTTTGCGTGCGAGCCTTGTGATAGATCCGACCTGTGCCAAAGATACCACCACGCAACTAACGCTAAGCTAACTAACTAACGTTAAGAAAAAATGCTGTTCCCCACCCTCAACGATGTAGGCTACTTCTTCATCTGTTTCTTCAATGCCGTCTTCTTTGCTTCATCTGTGTCTTCTTTCTTCCGTACCCTAAAACCCATTTTTTTTAACGTTACGATGCCCCCCGCCCCGCTACGTTCTAGTAATCCCCAAGCTAAGCTAACTACCCTATCACACTATCTCTATACAAGACTAACACCCCTATCTAGGTGACACCCCGGCGACTGTCTGGAAATGTACAGCCCATTAAGCATCACCAGCAAACGAACTACCCGCGCCAGACTCCGGACTCCGGAACCCAGACGTAGGAAAATCGCCGACATAGTGAAACTCCACTGCGATATAGAGTGTACTGAAACCAGTAATGATCCACCCAAAGGTACTTGCCGACCGAGTCTCGCGTGTGCACAAACTATTTGAAAAATCTCTCGAACGAACGCGAGGAAAGAAGGACACTATACGCCGTCGTCTCTCTTCAGCCGCCAGGTCTTGACTTGAAACAAAGCGTCATACTCGGATCGACTGGCACGAACTCAACCACCGGATCGGTATCTCCAACTGGTTTCACAGAGAGGGCCTGGTTCAACTGACTGATCAACAACCAATCTCGCTACCGGCTGAGTTCCTCGATATACGAAGCCAGCTGCGCGACGTAGGAGCGGTGCCGCCGAGATCCAGCAACCGCGGCACACTCTTCCGATCTTCCAGCCAGATCAACTTCTCCAATGATTGACTCCGGTCAGTAACCCAAACACAACGCACCGCCAGGTTCCTCTTCTTCTCCGTCCACTGCTTACACCGGCCTCCTCTTGGAAGCTAAGTGTGTGTTGTGTGTATTAATCTGTTCCCTAACATGTGCGTAAAAAGATGATGCTGCTTTTTTTAAAAAAAAAATCCCTAAGCTAACAACAAAACAACTCTGAAACGAGCATCGCTTGCGTTGTACGACAAACAGTTCATTATTTTTTTTGTCATAATATAACATGACATAATCTGTGGTAATGATGAATTCTCAACTACACGCATGGGTACCCGAATAATCTAATTAAGGGGAGGACAATTAACGATGATGACACTACGCGAACGAGCGGCATCGGGGGGGGGAAAGGTCACGCACGCGACATGATGATGATGAGATTGTGCGCGCACTTATACCACAGATTATGCACATATTATATATATAAATATATATATATTATTAACAACCAATATTCTTTCGTCTAGATGCAAGCGTTACTCGATTCTCAGCGGCGGCTAATGTCATTTGCATATAACTCGTGTGTGTAGCGTGTGTAGTGTAAGGTGCACCCTAGTTCCCTCATCAGCTAAATTCGATAACCAGACAAGCACCGCGAACCTGCACGCAATCGATTGGAAATAACACATAGCTGTGAAAACGTGTAAGTCTGTATACATGTGTCCTACGTAACATTGTTGTATGTATAGGCCTACGGATCCAAAGTTTCGCGTGAAGTTCTCGTAGAGTCCACGTCGTCATACCACAAAGAAAGACCTACCAATAAACCTACAGTTGCGATTCCTATCACGCGACCGTAAGAAAAGCTACCACCAAACAACGCCACCAAACAATTTTTCACACTCTTTCAATCTGACTTTTCAGCACCTAGTCGTTTGACCGCATTACAAAGGAACCCTACACACCACCCTTTCTTTGCAACTAATGAATTTGTCTGCATGCGACACAGTGCACCTTTGAACCTCCTTTCTGGAAGAGGCCGGTACCAGCCTCTTATTCACTGCAGCAAACACTTTCTAAACTTTATGAATGGCGGAGAACACCACCTGCACATTGTGTCACGCTGCGATCTTTCCTAGACGATGAGAGACGCCGTGCAGATACCCAGATCGACACGACCTTCTTTGTCTCTTCCTGCTGCCCCTGAGGGGAAGGCATAGCCTTTTTCTTCAGCTTTCCCAAGAGTCTTTCCTCCAACCGAGCAAGGTTCTTCTCTTAAATTTGGCACTGCAGGCATACTGAAGTGACTATAAGAACTGCAAAATCAGTAATATCAGCACACTACTTTTCGCTCTGGGACTCAGGTAAAGTACCTTAGAACACAGATGTTTCAGGCGTTTTTTTTTTGGTCTGCTCTATCCTTTCAAAGGATAATGAGGATGAGGAAATTAAGTGTTCCCATGCAGTTTTGTGCTCTACCTATGGCACCACTCACCCACTGTATATAACAATTAAGCGTGAATGGGTGTAAATGTCTCCCTACTCTCCTATAGAGAGAAATATACGTTAAGATTCACAAGACTAACTTGAGCTCCCTAGAAATTGGAAAACAATTTAATTGTAAACTATGTGACTTAACATCCCTAAGCGACGCGTGAGCTATTAGGAACACCACAGCGGTGGACACCAGATTAACTTTGACCAGCTGGGGTTCTTTAGGGTGCACGTGCAATGCCCAGCAATTGAGGATTTCTGAATTTCTCCTTGACTGAAGTCATACTGACCCAGCCAGATGCCGCAGTAAGGCCGCTGACCTAGTGGTTCAAATTGGAGGAGTAGATAGAACAGCAGCAGTAAAAACTATTTTGCAAAAAGGACTCGAGAAAGAAAAAAACTTGCAAAGACAAAGCTAGGAAAATGCGGTAAATATCTTTACCCTGTTAATATCCTACAAGAATCTGCTCGAGCATTTCGAAAAACAGAACCCAAAGCTATCTGCACCCAGTTTACACATTTTACATCAGTGCATATATCCTGATATATGCAACCAAGATGTACACTGCACCATTTCCAACTGCAGTTCTCACTCTGTCAGACAAGAAATAATGATCTAATTCTAGAGGAAGAAGGATAGGGTTTTCGCATAGTTCACCTGAACAGACATGTGAAAGCATGTGTTTAGCCTGATTGGCTCATGGTTTTGTTTTGCTAGGTCGTCGGCAAGTCTGGCAAGGATATTAGACTAGGTTAAGCTCTGATCAAGGCTAAGGTGATCTGATCTATTCACGCCTGGAAGCTGATGAAGATGAAAATATGCAGTGCATAGTGCAAGAGTGTGTTGTACTTTAACACGAGGCGTGATCGGCTGTGCCGACAGCATAGTGCTCTAGAGCACTGGCCATCGAAGCTGACCTGTTCGTTTGAAAAACAATAGTAGGAGACTTTTATTCCACGCCACACTGCTGGAGAGCTTATTTACAGAAACATGCGCAGACATGCACTTCTCTTTATGTGACAGTAACCAATGGAAGCCAGACAAACAGTCTGGCTACAGAGCACTTCAGGTCTTTCGTATTTGAAAGCCTCATGGAATCTTCATAACCACCAAAAAGAAAGAAAACAATTTTGAGGGGCGGGCACAGGGAACTTTTTTTGCTTTCAATAGCTTGAAGCATCGGAGTCGCATCGAGCACAGTGCGCCATCGAAGCCCTGTATGTAATTAGAAATTGCACTCGATGAAATTGCTATGCACGCCAAATCTTCTGAGATCCTGCATGATAATTTTTTCCCCCTTGTGGAACAGTGGATAGCTGAGTTAGTCGAGACAGCCTGATGATGACGGTGGCCTTGTCCTTTGAATCAGATGGGCACAGCTGCTGTGGTGCCCAGCCATAGTACACAAACACGTGCACAGAGCACACACAACTTGTCACTCCCTACACAGAATGCATGCACATGCATGAACACACACGCACACGCACACGCGCACACGCGCACACAACTGGAACAGCAATGACAGCAGCATATCGTAAGCTTGGTGGCCATTTCAGTGACTGCTGCCACATGACACCCCCAACCAGTGTTTATTGAGGTGCTCCTAGTATTGTGGTACACAGCACCCACCATCCAGCAAGGTGCTTCTCGATGGTCTCCACTGGGGCTCGGACATTACATTTGCTGCTGTGATCGCGATCCAGTTCCTCTAGCTGGGTGAGAAATAGAGACCCAAACGCCTGTAGAACTTGTCATCCGCGGTGGACTAGAAAGGCCTTGGCAGGAGAGAGCCAAGTGTTCCGCAGTTTTGTCTGATTGCCCACACATTCGGCTATCGCCTGATCAAATCGGCGCCATGGAAGGTAGCCTTGTGAAGGCCGTAACGGATTTCCAGCGAGCATCTCCACTCCCACACATGGGAACTGTAAACTCTGGGCGAAGGTCTTATTTTCCAGAGTTAATTCTTAGTCCGCCGTGTTGGTTCCAGCCAAACAGTAAACCAGTCTTCTTGGAACTGAGGCGCGGGTTCAGACGAGTAACCACATTCCCGCAATTGTTTAGCAGAAATCGCAAATCCTTGGGGGGTATTCCACAGGCAGTACTAGATTGTCCGCGGCGGTCGTCGTCCATGCCAGCTGAACCATTCTGCGACCTAAGCAGCTCTCGCTCGATGCTCGCCATTAGAATATACGAGTGGCGACGACAGACACCCTTGGCGCAGACCTTTCTTTACTGCGATGGGGCCGATCGAGGACCCATCGCAGTATCGATCGAGTATCTCCGTATGGGCGATCTAAATGCCGTCGAACCGAATTCAATTCATTTCCTGCAGTTCATCGGTGCGAACTCCGCCGCAAGCCATGGCCGCCGCCTCGCCTCAACTCATGCGCTTTAAAGACATTTCGACCAAATTTTAAAACAAAACCTAACAGTTGTACTATTATAGGTGAGTATTTAAGCTGTAACTGAATATTACAAAATGTTTATGTTGATTTTATGCGCCCTTTTGTTTAATTATGTTGTCACGTGGGTATCTGCGTGTCACGAGCGATATAGCCCCCCTACGTGGATGCTGACACGCGCGTGTCACCATCCCTTTCCTAAAAAAAATTCTGTCCTGATCTGCCTTTTCCAGTATTGATATAGTTCTACACTATGTTTCTTTTCCATTGAATTCATCCAATTTTTAACTTCTGCGTTTTTAACCTGTCGTTTAATGCTCTTTCTTTCTCCCTCCTCGTCTCCGGCATACTTACTGGTTGGTTTCCTAGTTTTTTTCCGCCACTGTGAGTCAACGCTCTTTCTGTATAAATATTTAAATACCTTAGCTGCCCACCTGATATCGTCCAATTTCCTCAGGCGTTCTTCATATAGTATTTTACTCCTAGCTTCCCGTGCTTCGAACGATGCCCAGCCATATCCCCTTGTACTGCGTCGTTTGTGGTTTTGCCGTGGGCACCCGGTGCTAATCTTCCAACAGCTCTCTGATTTACGTCTAATCTCGACTGAACTTCTGCCCTTAAGCACAGAACCGCATTGCCGAAAGTTAGTCCCGGCACCAATATTCCTTTCCAAATACCTCTTAGTACTTCATATTTGTTGTACCGCCATAATGCCCTATGTTTCATTATCCCGGCATCTCTTCGTTCTTTTGCCCTAAGAGCCTGTTCATGCTTTTCCGTGTATATCTGCCCTTCGTTTAGCCATATCCCGAGGTATTTGTATTCTGCCACTTTGGGTATTTCGTGGCCTTGTATTCTAAGCAACTGGTCAGCTGTATCGTTAAAAATCATCACACCTTATTTCGTTGCGCTAAAACTGAATCCTAGAGCGTCTCCTTCGTCTCCACAGCAATTAACAAAAGTTTGTAAATCTTCCTGGCTATCTGCTAACAGTACAATTTCGTCCGCATACATTAAACCCGGAAGTCGCTGCTCAACCACATTTCCGCCTAATCTGTACGACAGATTATAACCTAGATTACTTTCTTCTAGCCTTTTTTTCATATTTATCACATCAAGCATGAACAGCAGCGGTGATAGAGGAAAACCTTGCCTTAATCCGTTGTGCACCCCCACGGTTGTGGTACTTTTTTTGCCTTCGCATGTAATTTCAACTTCAATATCAAGATAGATGTCCTGTAGAAAATCAATTACCTCATGACCGATACCTAAATCTTTCAACATGCTCCACAGGAGTTATTGTATGCATCGCGTATGTCCAGAGAGGCTAAAAAGAGAGGTCTGTTTTCCGCCTTAGCTATTTCTATGCATTGGGTAAGCACGAACAGGCTATCATCTAAACGCCTACCCCTTCTGAACCCATTCTGAAGTTCTCCGAGTATTGGATTACCTTCTCCCTATGACTGCATTTTTGAATTTCACCGCCTGCATTGCCAGCCGGTACATAACAGATGTTTTCGTAATCGGACAGAAGGATTTTACATTCATCTTATCTCCTTTCCCTTTATAAATGAAAACCATTTTATTCTGCCTCCAGCTGTGCGGAATTGGCTGATTTGTTACGACTGTCTCCAATGCTTTTATCATCCCTTCCTTGCTTCTTGGGTCAAGTTCATTAATCAGCATAATTGGAATTTCGTCTATGCCTGCGGATGTGGTTTTAGGAATATTTGCTTCCGTCTTTTTCCAGTTAAGACAAGTCAGTTCTAAGCTGTTCTCTATTTTGCTGTCTTGTATTGCCGCCTCACTTGGGGAGATTACCCCATTGTCGTTGCTAAAAGACGCAGCTATAAATAGACGCAGCTATAAATAGGAGGCGTTCCCCGTGCTCCCAGCGAGACACCGGGGAGCTGGTGATCGCCCAAGGTGAGTATGGTTGTGCATTTGGAGAGGATGTCGCGGACATAATTGTACATCCGCGGACCTACGCCTAGGGCGTGAATGCCTTCTAGGACGGCTGCGTGGGTAACGTTTGAGTTGTAGAAAGGCATCTTGGGTAGATAAGCCTGGGCGGAAACTAAACATGCGCGAAGGCATGAGGTTGTTATTCTCTAGATATCGCCTGAGCCGGGTGTGGAGAACATGCTCCATGAGCTTGCCCATACTCGAAGTAAGGGAGATGGGACAAAGGTTAACGGGGTGAAGGGGTTTGCCGGATTTGGGAATAAAGACTACCTTGGCGTCTTTCCGCTGAGGTGGGAGGGCACCGCCCATCCAGCATTCATTGAAGTAGTCGGTTAGGGCTTTGACGGAGGGTGAATCAAGGTTGCGGAGGGCCTTGTTGTGCACTCCGTCGGGGCTAGGAGCTGAGGACGTGTTGAGGCGCTGAAGTTCTGCCCTGACTTCCGCCTCAGTGATCGGTCGGTCGAGGAGGTCGTTGGGTGAGCCTTTGTAGTCAGGTTGGTCTGCGGAGGGATATGTGGGGAAGTATAGATCACGAAGTCCTCGAGGAGTTCCTGCGGGGAGGCCTCGGATGTGCGTACAAGCTTTATGAGGTTGTGTTGCTGGTGTGTTTTGGACTGTTTTGATCTCAGTAGCCGGCTCCCTCTTGAGGAAACTCAAAGGAAGCCAAGTGAGTACTGCCCCAGACCACCAACACAAAGTCACTGTGGTGCCGTACCAGCGTGGTCTCTCTCACAGGCTCAAAAGAATTGGACACAAGGCAGGTGTCCGAGTGGTGTTCTCGGCGCCCGACAAGCTATCCAAGCTTTGTCGCAGAGTAAATGCCCCGCCTGTGAGAGAGCCAGCCTGCCTTGTTAGGCACCGTGCACCCTTTGTTCCTTGCGAGGTTGGTGTAGTTTACAAGTAGCCTTGAGCTGCGGTAAGGCCTACGTGGGTCAAACCGGACGTTGCCTCAATGAGCTTCTTATGGAGCACTCAAATAATGTTTCTAACACCGCCAAGAAAAACGTGGGTGTTCACTGTTTAAAGTGTCCCTCCGGTTGCTGCGAGCCTTTCCTTCATGACTGCTCGGTCATCGCGAGAAACGCGCATCAATCCACACGCGAAATTATAGACGCCGCCCATATTCTAAAGCTAGGTGAAGATTGTGTTAGCACACACTCGATAGCGCTAACGAAACGTGAGTTAGATTATTTCAGCGAGGCATAGAGCAACTTTAATGATTAGGATTCCGAAATATGTCTTTTAGCCTTTTTTTACGTTTTGGACAAGGTTGTTTCCTGTCTTCTGCTTTTAACGTCTCTTTTGGTTCTTTTATCGGTTTTAAAAAATTTTTAATGGTCTTTTTGGCCTTTTAGTACATTTTTTCACTTGTTGTCATCTCCTACTGTTTTTTGTCTCTTGTACTGCCTGCTTGCGTCATCCTTTTAGCGTCATCTTTTTAAGCGTCATCCGTTTAATCGCCCCTCCACTTGTCTTTTTATCTTGTCTAGTTTTCATTTTTTTGTTGCCTCCAAGGGTCACCCTTGCCCTCATGTTGTTTTCAATTGTAGTTTGTTATCCTTCAGTCGCGTGCAAACACAACAGATGTTACTCATGTCTTGCCGCCCACTTTTCGAACGTATATATATGTTGCTCCACAATAAAATAATCAGTTGAAGTCAGCGCTCTATCGTCTTGCCTTTCTTTGTCCGTCTCTTAGGAGTGCGCTGTGTTTTTCCTCAAGATGAACTACCAACTAACCCGCTCTTCCACCCTTGCAAGCTTCCTTTCTATAATGTTGCCCGACTAAAAAAGACACTGAGGAGAAACAGAACTTGGCTTGTATCGATAGATTACGAGCACCTCAACAGAACAACACCACTCTTTGTGAAAACAAAGCTCTTGTAAGGTAGAAAACAGCAAGACCTGAAGTACAAGTATAGCCGCCACAGACCAGTCTCCCAAGTACAAGCGTGGTGGTGAAATAACACAGACCGCAGGTATCTGAGGCTGACGAAGGTGCATGAAGGTTACGTGTTGGATCGATACTGAAGAACATAAGTCTTGTTGGAAACCACCAGTGCACGTTTATCACACGAGGAACACGGAAAACAACCTGAATGTTAGAAGTCGAAGAAAACCTGCAATTGGCGGCGCAACAGGCGGCCAGCAGAGTTTCGGTGTCTCACGGCTATGCGTTCTGCATGGTTTACTTAGCACCTCGATTTACAAGGGAGAAGCCGCAGAGGGCTTCCAAGTGCCCCTCGGACGAAGTTCGTGGACCAGCATGCCACAAGGAAAAACAAGAATTCACAAGGAAGAAAAAAAAGCTGTCTAGAGCCAGTTTTCAACGGGTCTCCGTTTAGCAAATGCACCGCTCGGAGTCTTCGCCTCGTCAGCGTACCAAGACGCTAAGATGTATGACCAGCAATATGAGGAATATTAGAGAAATTAAATATGCCCTCATGTGCCAGTCGCTACACATCAGTTGTGACGCTGGCTCATCGGCGCTAGGGACTTTCTTGCGAGACCCGCAGCCTCAGCCCTCAAAAGCATCGCATGCTTGATGGCGTTGCCTTCGCTGAGTGCACTCCGCAGTTCTTTGAGAGAACTTTTTTGTTGGAATTGGGATCCGTCGCAACGTTCGTGAAAACGGAAACGAAGCGACGACGGCTCACAAAGGCCTTCATCGTCCGGCCGGTAGTAGTTTTCATTTCGGTTGCTCGCTGGCGACAGCAATCACAGAGTCCGTATTTGTTTCCGCCTCGTTACGCCACTCTCTGTCGTCATCAGAGAAGCGAGTCTGAATCGTATCGGCGGGAAAAAGCTTTCAACTTCGAATCCAAACCTCTTAGCAATAACTGCACCTTTGGTTAAGGGACAGCCACAAGATGCCAAACTATCAGATTTTACTAACAAAAAAAATTGATAGCGTTGTCCTTAGTGTCCCTCCAAGAGCGTTAAAACCGAAACAGGATGGGAGAAAATTTTGATTATAAATTATTCATCGGCCTTAGGCGAATATCACGAGGTGGTTCATGCGTGGTTCCGATTATGAGTTAACTTTCCAAAATGACTTAGGCTCTGAGGGGCGCTGGAGTAGAAGACTGAATAATTTCAATCGCCTGGGTTTCTCCAACGTGCAGTGACATCGCAAAGTGCACGTGTCTCTCGCATTTCGCCTCCATCAGATCGAGATCACAGCGTCCGGGATCGAAAGCGCATATTTCGGGTCAGCAACCAAGCACCATAACCGCTTTGCCATCGCGAAGGCGGTAGTAATGAATAGTAATGTCTTACACATGTCTTACACGAAAGAAAACATACCACAAAAATTAGGTGCCTTTACCCCTTTAACTTTAAGAGCGCGCTTAGGGCAGTTACTCGATTAACCAGATTTCCACTGCACCTCTCCTGAATGTGTCATGTTCAGGCAATCGCAACAGTCGAGTGGCAGTTTCATCACTGCCGTCAACACGCTGACTACATTAGGTATCGTACTGTCGCCCAACCCTGGTCATCATAAATATAACATGACATCATTGCTCTTACAATAAAACACATGCCACAGCAGCCTTTGTTTTGTCGGGCTGTGGTACACAACAGAGAGCAGTCACTCCGCAGGTGTTTGCGTTTTTTTTTGCAAACCTAGTGCTATTCTTGATTTTGCTATTGTTACTTTCCGGCCATGTGGAGCTTAATCCTGGCCCCCTCAGTGAAGCAGATCTTGAATTGCTGAAAATTTGCAGGCCGGCCAGAGCGCAATCACGAATAAGCTGGATGCCATCGAAGCAAAATTTGCTAAACACGAAGCTATGCTCGCAGAGCTAAATTCCAAAATGGGAACTCAAGGTCAGATTGCAATTCTTGATGATGCACTAAAAGAACAAGGAATTGCAGTTGAACAGCTCTTAAAGAAGTCTATACCTGCAAACAAGAAGTGTCCGTCTTGAAAACAGAAGTCGAAGGATGGATCTTGTTTGTGGTGTAGAAGATGACGAGGCAGAAAGGTGGGATCAGTCAGAGCAATTGATTAAAGCAATCTGTCACACCATTTTGAAAGATAACTGAAGACAGTGCAAAGAGCGCATTGTGTCGGTCAATTCAACAATAAGTTCAATCGAGCGATTGTCGTTAATTTTCTCTCCGAGAAGGGAAAAATGACTGCTCTTAAAAACACCAAAAAAATTAAAGGGGTCTGAATACAGTGTAGACCAGGACTACGCAGCGGAGACAAAATGTCCGGAAACAATTATGGAAATATGCTAAAGCGCAAAAAACGGGCAGCACCAGTCAGGTTAATCGAAGCTGTGACAAGCTGATTGTTGACGGTAACGCATTCACTTGGGACAAAGAAAAAGAGAAAGTGGCTCCTGTCCTAAAAAAGGGTCACCATGCTACTAAAAAGGCTGTTCCCTCGCACAATATAACGGCTGTTGTCGTAAGCTGCAGAAGCATTGTGAACAAAGTAAACGAATTCGGGGGCCTCATAGAATCACTGAAGGCTGGTATGGTGTTTGGAGCAAAATCGTGCCTGATCCCCGTCTATCAATGACAGTGAGCTGTTTCCTAATCCCTCTATCACTCATCGGAATGATAGGGCACGAACGGGTGGTGGTGTCTTTTTTAGTTCATTCTTTTTTACGTTAAACTTTGTTGGATATTGGATACGATAACATGGAATCAATCCGGTACAAAGTGACTTTTGCGGATAATACAACATTTATTGCTGGATCATGTCGCCCTCCAAATTCTGATGCAACTACGTTGCAACGTCTGTACGAGATTGTTTCTAAAACACCGGATCAGATAATTCTTGCCGTAGATTTAAAACTACTGGATTTGAACTGGTCTAATGGAACCTTTACAACTCACTGGCTGCTGCAAAAATTTTGAGAGGAAAAACTTCATTGACACATTCGGCTTCACTCAATACGTGAGTACACCTACACGCAATAACAGCATTTTGGGCCTGTTGCTTTGTAACTCGCCTAATTTGCCAGATTCTGTCACTTGCATCCTAGGAATAAATGACCACTCGCTGTCGTAGCTAGCATTAAACTCGAGATCAAGCGAATGAAGATACGCAAATCAGGGAATATTTTTTTTTTAATAAGCGTGATTATTCCGCCACTTCTCGCGTACTTGATCATTTGTCTGCTTTCGAGTGCCTTTTACGTTAATACTTTTGTGCAACAGTGGCCATTTTTTAAAAGAAAAATGATAGAACTGACGGAAAAGTATGGGTCGTGCATTCATTCAGTTAGGCTGAAAAAGTTGCATGAAGCCATGGGTGACACCAAATACCTTGAGACTAATAAAGAAGAGAAGATGAGCATAACTGACATTCAAAAGAACACAGTAATTATCAGTTCAGAAGGTTAACACAAGTAACTAATGAGTACAAAACTAAAGTACACAGTGCTAAGGAACGGTACTTCAGTCGGCTCAGTGACAATATCAGAACTAATCTCAAGCTTTTCTGGGAATATGTGAAAGGATTTGGATCTGAATCGTCTGGAATAAATGAAATCGTTCACAATAATGAAGTCCTGTCTGATGATAAGCTAAGGCAACCTTTATTTTCATTGTGTATTTTTCCAGAAAATAAGTTTTAGGATTCACGTGTGAGTGCTGCGCCATTAATGCCCCCTGTCGAGCTTAGTGCGAGTGGAAATGAATCATTGCCAAAAGGAATAGATGAAACGAAGCCACTCGGTCCCGATGGTATTTCTACCCGCGTTTTGAAAGCGCGGTGCATGACTACTCGGATCTTACCGTTATCTTATATGCACCAAATCTCTCTATTGTCTTGCTACCGGGCAATTGGAAATTGGCACATTTAGTCCCAGTTCACGAGGGGGTGGTTCAAAAAAAAGACGTAAGCAACTATAGGCTCATATCCTTACCATCAATGTCTTGCAAAATACTAGAACACATTTTATAGAAGGAAATAATCAAACATTGCTTAGAGCTCGGGTTAATAATTTAAGAGCAACAAGGGTCTGGTAAGTGGCTATTCTGTAATACACAACTGATTCAAATTTTCGGAGCCCTTCACTACGGCGTCCATCATAGCCTCAGTTGCTTCGGGACGTTAAACCCCTAATAAACCAAACCAAACCAAACCAAAGTACTGATTAAATTTTATCACGACTGAATATCTGAAGTAAACGGAATCGTTTTACAAACTGACCTTAGTAAAATTGTCCCATGGCGTGAGAGGTGGAAAATGCGACTGACTACAAAAAGCGTACCCATCTGTCCTTCACGAAAAAAAAAAATTGACGCTTGCTATTGTTTCAAGACAGAATATTAACAAGTCAGCTCTTTATAAATATTTGGGAGTGACCTTTCTATCTGATTGTTCCTGGCGTGCCCATATCAGTAATGTTGTTTCAAAGGCTGCCAGAGCACTATATTTCATTCAGCGAAATCTCAATGCCTCACCCTTTTTCCTGGAGAACACTGCGTACATTTCACACGTTCGACCGATCCTGGAGTGTGCGTGTTGTGCTTGCAATCGTCACCAGAAAACATTGATTGATCAAGTGAAAAGAGCACAGAACAGAGCAGCAAGGTTCGCTATGGGACGGTACAAGCGAGGGGAGAGCAGCAGTGAAATGAAAAGGAAGTTGGAATGGGAAGCGCTGTCCTCGTACCGAAGCAAATTGTGCTTGAAGTTACTATTTCGAATTTATAACATGACCGAAATTTACAAAAATACATATTTTCATCAACCACACTGCGTATCCAAAAGCAACTAAAAGCAAAAAAATACGAGAATACCGCACTAGAACGAACCGTTACGCTAATTCATTTTTCGCAAGAACTTTTGCAGAGTGCAATCGATTGTCCTATAAAGAAGTGTGCTGTACTAATGAAGATTTGTTTTTGTCCAACTTGTAACCCCTGCTTGCTCATACGCCCTTTGGCCAAGCGGGGTACCTCTGAATAAAGAAAGAAAACAAACTTCCACTTACATTATTATCAGCATTATTTCATCACCTTTAACATATCGATAACACTCGTGTGGAAGCCCAGCTGTAGGTAAGACCCTTTGAGCATTAATTACTTTAAAATCGACTGCTCGTGATGATAAAAAGGTCATGATAGACTACAAGTGATTTGAACATATAGTTAAAGAAAGCGATATTAGCGAGAAAAAAAACCGGAGTTTCAACTAAATATTCCTTCAGAAATAAACATCGAAGAAAGTCGACTGAATTGTCGGCAATTCAATATAGAAAAACTGCAACCCCTCGGACCCACACTCGCGACGAAGCGAGCGTCAGGCAGCGTTCCGCTGAAACTATGCAAGAAAAACGAACTTTCCTCGCAACCTAGATCGGAAGTCGGAGAGCCGCAATGCTTTCTGCCTCGCGAGCGGCTTCTGGCAGTGGCTGATATTTTCCTCAACCACAGAACCGGAGAACCGGAGCCATCAGCTATAGCACGCCTCAGGCCACCGCGCGAAGCCATTCCGCATCGCGTCGCACAGAATCATTACCTCGTTTAGTCAGCGCTGGATAGCGATGCATCTGTTGTAGTATACCGGCTCGAACGCATTGTGTGCAGTGTACAGTAAACACTGCCGTCTAAAAAAACCACCTTCAAATTCTTTCTCAACATTACGGAACGGATGTCAGTTCTATATCCTCCTGAGACCCGAAGTGAATTTGAGTGCACAAAAACTTTGTAGGGTTTCAGAATAAGCTCGTAGGAGTACAAAGGTGAAAAGTGAGAGATATTTTTTCAACAGAACTAATAGTTTCAGCTCAGCACGATGTCCAATATATTGGACACTAGGACTCTAGCCGTATTTTCCCACCCAGTGGGCATGCCACAAAATACTTCAGATAAAGCTGTGAAAGTTGCGCGAAAAAAATACTTTATTATGACAAAAGTCAAAGTAGCAAAATATACGTCAACTGAATAAAAAAGTTTCGCTGTGCTCATTGCTGTGTGCCTTTTCGAAGCATCTTCTGTCTTTTGTTATGCAGAAGAACTGCTGACATTTTGTGCAAAAAAACTTTGTTTTCATGGTGCACTCTCAAACCTGCAGCGCGCAGCGTTAGCTGCGTCAGACAGCTTTGGGAAGTGGTAGGTAAAGTCCCTAGATCAGCTTTTTTTAGAAAAGCTCATACAGGGACTTTATTGGTAGGCACTTTTGTTGGTCTCTCCTCGTCGAGCTTGCTTTGATGGTGGGCACCACTCAACTTCACTGTCACTCTCTGTTTCTTGCTGTTTTTTCCTTGACGTTTCTTGCTTCTTGACGTTTCTTGGGTTTCTTGCTGTTTTTAGATCGACAATAGTGTCGACGTCGTTGTCCGATAGGTCAATGTCTATGTGTTGGCTTGTGCAATTTGTAAAACTGCTTCGGCCGTCTCATCAGGAACGCGAGCCCTGTCTCCTACAACAAAAAAGACGTTATTTCGTTCCCAGCCGTTAAATACCAGCAGTATTCGTTTACAGTTATTGCGAAAGCCATCTCAAAAGCGCGGTCAAAATAACCGGGCTGAGTCCCAGCGTCCAACGTATTGGACACGTGACATCAAATTGAAAGCACAGAAAAGTTAGGTCATGTAGAGTTACAATTATGATATCTACATGTTTCCTGTTCTATTTTTGTTGATATTCAACAAAATTTACGCGTTCAAACTAGGTAAAAATCGCAGAAACAACACTTACTTCTCCGGCAGGTGCCATAGAACGCCGCGCCGCTGAACGCCGCCGTTTTCGAAGTGTTTTGGCGGGAAAGTGAGCAGTTTAATTTCAAAAAAGGTGCACAGATGGCGCAACCAGTTGTCCAATGTATTGGACAAGCGGGTTTTATGAAGATGAATCTTTCGGCGCGGGAGTACTGGCTTAAAAGCTAATGTCCAATATATTGGACAAATTGCCATACACGGGTCTCAGGAGGATATTCAATTACCCTTACCATAATGTCAATGTGATAGAGCCGATTCATTGCACTGAAGACAACCATACTAAATTGCGGATTCAAAAGCGTTCACGAACGTGAGTAGCTGGTGCTTAAATTTGATATTAAAATGACGCGTAACTGGCGCCAGTCCCAGCTCTTCTACTGAGAGAAATACTTCGTTTCAATCGCGACATTTTCACTCGACTAACCCTGCTTCCAGGCAGGGACTGTACCAACATCTGTATAGCTTGAAAGCCCACCCAGCACCACACAACGCCTGCGGCAATGAAGGAACTCGACCTCTCTTCCCGCCACTTTAGAATTGCTCAGCGTCGCCTCTTTGGCCCAGCCTTTGTCAGGGGCCTCGTCTTCCGCGATCTGGACGCCTCGCGGGATGAGCGCGACAGCCAGAAATGATTCCGGACGAGTTTCGGACCACGGCAGAAAAGTTTTAGTGTTGCTCGTACAAAGATGTTCGCGTTCTTTTCGACGAGCCAAGAGACCGATCCTACAGTGATGGTCGAAGAAGGGCAATTCTTTTGGGATACAATGCGCTGTAATTACCAACCCCTAGATCTCAACGACAGATGATTTGAAGTGATCGTTACAAGGTTGGCTCCGCATCGTACAGGTGAATACGACGTGTTTGTCCTGCTGTCTTGAAACTTAAATTCTTTGATGGAGCATGTCTCGCGCAGGCAACGCAATCTGTACTGCAGTCACCATGCTCGCTTTGAATTGAGATCGCAAAATGTGTCGCCGCATCTTCAGTCACAAGCATGCTACCTCCAAGTCAGAATCGACTGCGAAACAGCACCAAAGCTCTTTCTGCAAAAACTGCACACGAAAGTTCCTCGACCGGCATCATCGGTGCAATAGGCACGTCGTGTTGCGA
The DNA here is from genome assembly GCF_055824585.1 of Amblyomma mixtum. Classification (NCBI taxonomy): domain Eukaryota; kingdom Metazoa; phylum Arthropoda; class Arachnida; order Ixodida; family Ixodidae; genus Amblyomma; species Amblyomma mixtum. The sequence continues at coordinate 61,649,558 of NC_143021.1, read as the reverse complement.
ACAGATTCGAATTCCGAGAGTACCTCCGTCCTTTCCCGAGCCTTGCAAAGCTGCGGCCGTAGTGTGCTACACGGGATGGTGGCGCTTTTCTGTCTCGTTGTGACGCATTGTTTGTTATGCGAAGCATACTAATGGTGAATTCCAATGGCAGATCGGGATCAAGTTTTTTTGCTCGGTTTGGATCAGTCGTATTCCAATGGTAAAATGGGAGCGCGAGTTGTATGTTCCAATGGGTAGATCGGGATCAGGCGTAAATCCCGGATCGCTCCGTGGAGAAGCGATTCTTGATCTGCCGAAATCGGCGGATTTGACCGGAACCTCGCGTGACGTTTTCTTTTCCGCCGCGTCTGCTTCCGGTCGCGACCGGCAGCAGCCGCTTCGTTCCTGTCGTCGCTACGTGGTGAGCCGGGCGAGCCGGGACAGACGGGCACTTTCCAGTCAACAGTGGACGGCAATGATCTTGCTTCGAGCCGTGCGGCACTAATTTTGCTTCATGGAAGTGACAGTTCCGACTCGGGCACTGAAAGCTCAGAGTCCAGCAGTGAAGATTCGTCTGAAACGGACAGCGAGTGTGAAGCTGCCGGCCTGTATATGCCTGCCGCCGGCGACAGAAAAATGCGCTAATATTCTTTGTTCGCGTTCATAACAAGCCCTGGAGTAGAGGAATGTAACAAATGAATCATTTTTGAGGATCGTTGGCCAATACCGAGTTGCTGGTAGAAGTGATAACTGTGATACAAGCAAATTTCTTCCTGATGCCCAGTGCGGCTGGCCTGCTGTCTGCTAGCTCCGCTGTTGGAGGCGTCGCAGAAATCGATCATGTCTTTATTTTATTATGAGACGAGGAGCACAGTAAAACGGTGACGCGAGTAGCACCTTTACTACAGCGCTGGCCAATTCCGAAGCGCCCTCAGCTGTGGCATCGATGAAAAACAGTTAGGCTTAGCGACGACTACGGCAGCCAGGGAGAAACGTTGGCCGGGGGGCAGCGCAGGTCGTCCCTCGGCGTGTCCGCGGGCGGCGTCGTTGCCGAAAGCTCGACTGTCTCGCTGATTGGTTCAGCGGCTTGCATCTCGCAGTCGCAAGGCTGGAAAATCGAGCAGCGAGCAAATTGCCTGCGCGTCGTCCGCCACTTCTTTCGTGAACGGTAGGGACAGGCTCACCGGCTCTCCGAAGACCGCGGCCGCATACTCGCGTGTTCACGGAGAGTGGACCATCCTGTACATACGCTTTGGTTTTGGTTTTACATTACGGCCTTCGTACTACCTTCTTTTTGTTTCGCCGAGACGGCGTCTGTCAACGCGGAGATCGCGCCTCGCGCAACTCCTGTCGCACTCGAACACGAAGCACGAAGCCAACGAAGCTAGCAGGGCGTCCGCTCCGGCGGCGCGCCTAGTTTCCGCGGTCGCCGCTGCGGCGCTGGCGTCGCGCTCCCGAGGGATCACTGGCATTCCAATGGCAAACTGGGAGGTGGCAAATCTACGCGCTCCGACGCGCTCCGTACGCGATCCGACGGAGCGGTCTCGATCTGCCATTGGAATTCAGCATAAGATAGGCCAACCGAGCTCCTCGAGCGCGGCGGTGTCGTTACCATTGACCTTTCGTGACCTCCATGTCATACCACGTGATGCGTGACGTCACAGCAGATGAAAAACGGGGGCCCAACTCGCGCCGTCGCGCGAGGCGTCATGACCAAGGATGACCACGTGGTGCGTGACGTCACAGCAGATGAGAAACGGGGGCCCCGCTCGCGCCGTCGCGCGAGGCGTCGCGACCAAGGGGGACCACGTGATGCGTGACGTAACGACATAGGAGAAACGGGGCCCCAGCTCGCGCCGTCGCGCGAGGCGTCGCGACCAATGTGTTTCCTGCTTCTGCCGCTAGGTGCGCTGTAGTGAAGACGTGATGCTGGAGCGGCGGTATACAAGGGGGTGCGCCTGCCTCTGCTAGGCGTACACGGGATAGAGATGCCTCCTGGAGACAGGGCTGCTCGTTGGAATGAGAAGCAAAAGTTGCGGTGTGCTACAGAGACTGATGAAGAGCGTGAAGAACGTCTAGCCGAGCGGCGTGCTCGATATGCAACTCGGCGACAATATGCTTCGCATCTGACTAGGCTTAACCTAAGCTAAGCCTCAGGTATTTTTTTTCTGCTTGTAGTTGCTATTATCTTTTTATTCCGCCAGCTGGTCTCGATCGAGCCTGGGAGGCGGTGCTGTCCTTGTCCGCTCACCTTCGGTGTTCAAGTATAGGCATTTTTTTCTTGATGGCAGAACATAATGCGAGACTGAAGGGGCTACACAAGTGACCCGTCAACACAATCGAACAAACACCACACTACACGGAGGGGAGTTATGACCGGAGTCAATTGAGACTTGCAGGCGGTCAACTGGTTGTAGTAAGAGCTGGTATTTCAAAGAAAGGGATGAAAAGACACTCTTCAGCTGTATAACTTAGTGCGCATGCTTAATTTCGACAGATGTTTAATGAGGAATGATGAGTAGTTCCTTGCCGCGAAAGTAGTTTGATTCTTGTAGGTAATATACATTGTTCAATGTGGACATCGCGGTAATATAACAAGGCGCGGTGATTTCTTTTTATTCATAGAAGAATCGCTTGCCCCTTCTATGTGCTAGCTCAGTATTTTGTAGCGATAGCTACACTATGCCAGTTGCTTCGCGAGGTCAGCGTGGCTGCGCGCTGAGCCGTGGCACCACCGCCCCGCCGCCTGTGCGCATGCGCGGAGTGACGTCATAGCCTACAGATGTTGTGCGCGCCGCGCACCTCGCCTCTGCGCCGAAGGCGGAGTAGACGCCTCCCGCCTCGTCAGTTGTGCGCATCCGCGAAGTGACGTCAGATCACGCAGCTAGTGCGCGTCGAGCGCCTCCATTACGCTAGCATTTCGAGCCTTCAGCGTGGTAGTGCCGTGGCCACCCTGGCTGGTCACATTCCGCGGAGCAGCTACCGGTAGTGCGGCGCACCGGCGAAGCCGAGTGGGGGTGGAGTGGAGAGGTGGGAGTGAGTGAATCCACGTCCAGAGAAGAAGAAGATTAAGAAGGAACGCCCTTCGAAACGGAGCGGCGAAAGATTGGCTTTGCAATTCGACGGAGCGAGTTCCACTCGACCAGCTGTATCTATCACGTCACTCCAGGTTTAACCACAGCTAAACCACAGCTAATTTTTTTCCCAAGCTATGAGGGACGGCGTAGTACAGGGCTCTGGATAGTTCAGACCACCGGTGTTTCTTTAACGTGCACAGATATGGCACAGTACATAAACTTCTAACATTTCGTCTCCATCGAAATGCACCGTCATGGTCGGTATCGAACCCGCACCTCGAGCACGATGACCACTGAGGCATCGAAGCTGGTTACCCCTGTGTGTCGTCGCTTAACAGCACAGTATTTTCTAATGCGGTCATCACAGTGTGGCTAAGCAGTTGATCGCAGGCATTGAAGTAGTCACGAAGTACACAATACAAGGCATCTTATTTCAGCCTTGTCGCTATTCGCTCGCCGAGAAACAAGAATATGCCTGAGACAGGAGGTGGACATCACTGCTGTGCGCTTTAGGCACATGTAACGCCTAAAAAAGGAGCCCTAAAACAAATTTTATACAAGAATAATCGGGCAGATATCGTGCACTGCACGTAAATATGCTATGTGCAGGGAGGGGCAGACTGGTGCTGCATCGCAACAAGACATCACAACTGAAGGCTGAACGAGACTGATGTTCGTGATGTCGAACTTATGTTTTGTGTGTGTTTCCTCGTGCGGTCTTGGGAGCCCCGCGTGCCCACTCGCGGGGCTGTTCCTGTCTCCCCCGTGCCGTCGCAGCAGTGGTGAAACACTGCCTGACGAAGCAGCGAGGCATTACAGCAGATGGCGTATTGTCGCGGATATTCCTGACGTTGGTCCGCTTTTATTTTTTCCCTTGACACTTTAATGGTGTTAATGGATGTGGTATTGGGCTACTAATCGCAAGGACGTCTGAGAAATCCGGCCGCGACGACCGCATTCAGGTAGAGGCGAAAGGCAAAAAGGCCAGTACAGGCTCTGCTACGTTAGTGCACCATGAGGCAGTTTTTAATGTAACGCGAGAGTTAAGGCCCCGTTGCCCAGAACATCAGGTGTCGGCGTTGCCGGCGCTGAGAGCGAAAAATCACGAGCCTGGCTCTGGCAGGTGGTGCCCACAGAGCAACCTAGGCGGCAGGTGGGCCACAAGGTCACGTGATCTTGCACCAAGTCATCACAACCTGCCCATTGGATAGTGAGTCAGCTGCCCTCCGTGGCATTTAAATTAATGAAGGGTCGCTCGGGAAGAGCAAACCTGGGCGGCACAGGGCCCACTGCGGGGAGCGCCCGCCATCGCAGGCCAGTGGCGCATCGCTTAACCGCTGCACCACTGCGCGAAGAGGGGTATGAGGACATCCAGGCATCTATGAATGTAAAGAAACGGATCGACCTGATGTATATATGTGATTAACCCCTTACGCTATCGCACCATAGCCTTAGGGTGGAACTTGTGTCCTTCATTTTTTTTGTTCCGTTCAGATGCCGCGGTCGAAGCGGCTGCAGATATTGCGAATTGCGGGGTTTACAAAGACCCCACACGACGGGTCGGCTATGATCGATGGTCGCTACGAAGGAGGGCGCCGGTTCAATTAAAACCGCCTTCACTTACTTGCAACTGACATCGTACAATGCACTGGCGCTTTTGTATTGCGCCTCGATCCGTCGAAATACTGTGCCGCGGCGAGATCACCAGCCGAACGTGAAAACCACGGCGCCGTTACGATGGGTTGCCATAAATACTGCGCGAAAGTTATGGGATAAAGAACTTTACACGACAATAATAGAGGGCGTTTCACCTAAGAACTAAAGCAAATTTTAAAAATGCGCTTTTTGAGTTAGAAGAGCAGTTTTTTTCACATAGCATTGCGAACAGTCCAGCGCATCAGATTGCAGCTAAGGCGTGCTAACTAGTAGGCTTGGTAACTAATATCGGATGTTAACCTTTTAGCGATTAATGCTAATCTCCTTATTTATTGAGAAACGTGTAGGCCACCGTAGGTAACATCCATATCAGTTTTTAAAATTTCGAACAGGCAGTTACTCTCGGCGCCATGGTCCACCAAATTTCGGCTATTTTACCGAGAGGCTTGTACTGGAGGGGTTGCTTTTCGCGCGGATGTATTTTGGCCGGATGTAGCGTAAATTTCTTGGGCCACAGTGCCGAGGGCAACGGCGCTTTCGAAATTTTGTAACACTGGTCCGGATATTACTGTCGCAAAGCCGAAAGTTGTGCAAGTTGGATAACGTTCACGAAGTAAGAATAGCGCGAAAAACCACCGTTGCGAGTCGGCGCTTGTCTGCGTCGTTTCCTTTCCGTTCCTCGCGTTCCTTTTGCGCTATTGTTACATCATGGATATTACTTATGGATGGCTACATGCCTCTCAATGAATAAGGACACAGTATTAGTGGTTCCCAACTCAGTAGTTGGTAACTATCCTTCTGGCTAGCACATCGTAGCTCTAGTCTGATGCGCTACACCGCACACAATGTTGTGCCGAAAACAGCGCTGTTCTAACTGAAAAACCATTTTTAAAAATTGCAGAACTTCTGCATTGAAACACCCGGCACAAGAAAGTTCGCGCATGTGTGTTTAACACAAAAATTCGATGTCTCACTACGGATAACACCTTAAAAAACAATACAGTGGTAAAGTTTCATTACTCTAGTGTGCTGCAAGTGTCCGGAGTCGCTGTTTGCGGACGACGTTCGTGTCTGCTATCTCCTCGATTCGGCGGCAACATTTTTCAATGATTGCTTAGCTCCCGTCAGCCGTTGTGTGACGTGGGCCGGCTGCTTCGCTTGATAGTAAAATGTGTGCTTGGCTCTAGAGGAGGGCATTACGAACGTTGACACACGCAGGATATCGCTGGACCCCGAAAGCAGCTGACAGCTTCTATAAATCCGGACCGTCAAGCCTCGCCACTTGTTGTGGCGATGCGCGGTGGCTAGATTCAGCAGATGATGGGTTTGTATTTAAACCCTATACCGCTTCGGAGCGCTGCAAATAAAGTAGCAACGCTTGATGCCACGATGGCCTTCGCCGCTAGTTCCAAACTATGACATGTTTAGCGATTTACGGGTGAGCTAATGTTATTCGCAACAGCTGCGCTCGATAACCGGGAACAGCCGTGTAAACCGGCTGGCACGCATAGAGTCATTGTTCGCAAACGCTTGACGTAAATGTGGTCTGTAGCGTAAATGAGGACGTAAACGACCCACTTTCGGCAGTTGCGCAACTTCGTACCACTGGTGCGAAAAGAAGTTCCGGAACTGGCGAAAGTGGAGGGGCTGTCATAAAGAAGGAAACGGACAATTCGGCCGCGTTTATTAAGTTCGCGCGGCGCCCGTGATTTACTAATGAGCTGTAATTGATAGAGTTGCCATGACAGCAGTGTATATTTGACTAATAGCCCAAAGACAAAGCTTTAGCTGCAACCATTTCAATGCGAGGAGAGCACAAACTACGTTGCATCCGCTGGCTGTTTTTAACGTTATGGGATATCCTATGCAGATACGGAATGATTTGAGCGTTCTGTTCCTATTCTTTACCTGCTGTTTTTTTTCCTTTTCCTTCCTTATTTTCTGCAAAAAACTGCCGCAAACAGCTGAAATACTGTCAGCAAGGAAAGCAGACATGCGTGTCCTCTTGGCCTGATTTGACACTATCGCTTAATATATGTGGGTGATTTTGTTTTTTTTTTCCAAGGCGGCTTAGATGTAATTCCCAGCAACCCCAGGTTTCTTTGTATTTTAGAGTATGAGCTCTAATAAGTTAGAAGGTTATTTTGTTACCGACCGTTGTACATACAATAGATGTCGTTGTCAACGAAAGAAATGCTCACTTCTAAAACTATATGTTGTTTACCCATGAAAATTCGTATGTGAGCTTTAAGCCTCCTTCAGCGACCTTAAAATGCGTGATAATGTTGGGAACAGCGTCGTCAAAGATGAAATATGCCCGTTGTCCACAATCACCAAGCAATTTGTGTTCAATATAGATGCAACGTTAACGCCTTTTTCTGCACCATGCAAGCAGTCAAAAATTTACCCGATGATAACAAGAAGTCTCCGCCGCGCAATACTGATCACGTCATGCAGATCACAAAAATCTGTTAAAGTTGTTTTCAGTATTCTCATTGCTTCTAAAAAAATGTACATTGGCCGACCAGGCCGATGTTTGAATGAAAGAGCTGTACAAAACTTCAATCGGGGATAGGGTGGTATCACTGGCTCGGTAGAAATGCAGATATCAACAAATGTACATACAATAAGACGCAGTTTCTAAGCTACGCTAATGACATGCTTCAGCACGAAATCACTGAAGCTTTTTTATCAAGAAGGCTCATAACAACTACTGCAGCACGCATTCATTATAGTTGCATGAAAATGAAATGGCTTTTTTTGGAGACATGCAATCAGATTCTACGTCACGAGAAGGTAGTTAAGCGTCAAATATTTTCAAATAAAATCAGTTCACAGTGGCAACATGAACATACAAGGAATAGCTCTTCGAAAATATAGCGCAAAAAGGACACGGACGACACAGAAGTGGACAGGACAGGCGCTAACTTCCAACTTTATTTTCGAAATGCCACCACGTCTAATATATAGGAGCCGATCACCACAATCAAGCGATGAGCATGCGCAAAGAACAGCACAGTCAAGATTACAGCGTTTGGAAAATAAGCAAAAATTACGATAAAATAAGAAAAGGAAAACACGGTGCCGGGGGAACACCGGAAGAAAATAGACATCGCGTACTGAAACTTGCTGCAAAAAGCGCTTTTCAAGCTTGTCAAGGTTAAGAGCCAACAAATAACGCGGCAAAAAGGGGATATAAAAATAGATCGACTAAAAGATGAAGGGAGTGTACAAGGCTCCACACTAAGACAAACACGTGTTGAAGAAAGATAGAATGACAATGGGGAATTACATTTATGGGTATGGCAATGGAACTAAAAGATAGCAGAATATTACGCCGAAAACAGATAAGGGCTGTGATATTATATATAATAAAATGAAAAAATTTGAAAAACTAGGACACTATAAGGTACATGTATATGAAAAATACAGAAAAGGATAAAACGAGAAGTATAAAACACGAGTGTAGAGGGCTCCACGCTAAAACAACGAGGAGGGGGGGGATGGGATATACAAATATGAGAAATGGAGTATGGAAATAATAAATGAAGTAAAAGCCAATAAAACGCCAAGGAATTAAAAGCAAGAAAACGCGATTTCTACCTTGCGTCCACAGCTATCTTTTAAGAAGGAAATTTCTATATCCAAAAAAGAAGCATTTGTATCGGTTCTTCTGTTGCGCCTGTGTTATGTGACCTATTTTTATCCGCGATTGACAAACGCATTCAAGCCAATCTTTCTGACCTTCCTGTTTTAAAAGTGTTCAGGTACGTTGATGATTTCCTTATTATTTTTAGCAAAGGTCATGGAAGAGAATGCGACGTTGTCAAGGAAGTGTTGAGAATTTTTTCGCAGTACGGCGCCAATTTCACTTGGGAGTCACCTACGGATGGCCGTATTCAGATCTTAGATATTGAATTAGATTTCACTAACCTTAATATCTGCTAGATGTACCATCCACGAACCAAAAAACGTCTGTTGCGCTTTGACAGCGCGCATTCTAAAGTTGTTAAGCGGGGTATCGTGTCTTCCTGTCTCCACGGAGCAGCTACAAAATCCTGCACGCACCGCATGGCCGCCAGCATCCATGAGCAATCCAGGCGGCTGCAAGAGGCTGGATTCCCCGTAGACCTTCTACTGGCAGTGTGTGAAAGCCGTTTGTAAAAGCTGAAAGCCTCCAAGGTTTCCTGTAGTGAGCAGGGGAGTGAAGAGATCAAAAGCAAGACTCCTGTCCAGGTAATACCATATTATCATAGGTTTACACAATTTCAAGAAGCTGGCAGCGTATTATAATGTACAAGTAGTTTTCTCTGCCCCTTGTAATCTTTCTAAGGTCTGCACCAAGAAAACAGTAAAACGAGATGACTGCACGAAGAAACATCAAACGAAGTTTACGGAATGTAAGGCGAACGTTGTGTACAGAATTCCTATCAGTTGCGGGCGTCATTACATTGGGCAGGCAGGAAGATGCTTTAATGAGAGGGCGCGAGAACATAGATTGTGCGTACGCAACAAATCAGGAAGCAACCTAGCTGACCATTGCAAAGCATGTGAAACAGAGCAAGAGAACGGATGCTATCCAAAAATAGATAAAACAGAATTCTTAACATCAGCTAATGTAAAAACAGAGCGTGAAGTCATGGAGGCGCATTTTATAAGAAAAGCTGGGAAAACGTGCGTCAGCGCACCTTCTATTCAATTACTTTACAGTGAAGTTGAATTCCTTGACGGCTATCTGTAGGTGTGAACTATGTCTTAAGACTGCTTACCGTAAGCACCCTTTCTTGTTGTGAACCGGAATGGTCCCGCTTTTCCTTTCTGTTTTCTTGATTTAATTCCTTGGCGTTTTATTGGCTTTTACATCATTTGTTATTTCCATATTCTACTTCTCATATTTGCATAACCCATCCCCCCCGCCCTCCCTCGTTGTTTTAGCGTGGAGCCCTCTACACTCGTGTTTTATACTTCTCATTAAGGCGGAAACTTGGGCTAGTTGGAAAGCGTTTGAAATCATATTTGCTAGCGCTTAGTAAACACACGGGACAAGAACACAAATACACAGGACAGACGCTAGTCTTCAACTGCCGTTTATTCGAAAAACAATCAATATATTACATCTCAAAAATAGCTGAACTCACACATCCGCAGTTGCAACGCCACGCCTCAGGAACATGATTTATTTTTTTGACAGATTAACAGACGGGGTGCGACGCATTTTGAACCTTCACTATCGATGCACATAGCTTCAAAAATTTCACGTTCCGCTTGAGTTTTCATTGTACCTAGAAAGATTGTTTCTGGAAATATTGGTGTGCAAGGTACAGGGTCAGGGTCGCCAGGGTACCGTTCGATAAAACAGCATTTGCAGTGCGCAGCGAGATTCCCCCCCGCCGATATGGATTCCGTTGCCAAGCGGTGCTCTCTCAGTCGTTGATTTATGCATCTTCCTGATTGCCCAATATACGCCTTGCCACAAGTGAGCGGGATTTTGTAGACAGCACCGACTTTGCATGAAACGAACTTCTTTTGGTGGTTCTTAGGGGATACTGGCTTTCTTACCTCGCCGTTCACGAGCGGGCACAAGCGCACAAGTTTCCTCGGGTCATTCAATACAAGATCGATGCCACACTTCTTCGCCACCTTTTTTAGAAGGTGCGACATATTGTGCACATACGGCATAGCCACAAGTTGAGTGAGTCGTTGGGGATCTTCACGGTTTTGTTGCCTCCCAGATCTCACTTCTTTTAGCAGCTTTTCTGCAACAGATGTCAGAGTTTCATCCGGAAACCCGGCGTTCTCTAGGCGAAGCTTTTGCAGTGTCACACTTTCAGTGATGCAATGCTCGCACGACTTATGGAGAGCAGCGTGGAAGGCATTCATGGCAATACCCCTTTTCACAAGTTTAGAGTGCGCCGATTGATAACTGAGAGTTTCTTTTTTTGTTCTCGGCTGATACATCCAGCAAACGCGTGCTTTTTCAAACCTAATGCATATATCAAGGAACTGTAGCCTATCCCAAACGACGATAGGCTACAGTTCCTTGATACATGCATTAGGTTTCGTGATATATGCATTAGCCGAAGTCTACAATGTATTACAATGGTGTACTTGCCTGGCCCGCTGCTCCTGGCATCAGCGCCGTCCTTGTTGTCACGTCCAGTCCTTGTCTCCTTGCGCTGCTATTTATTTGTTCCTGACAGCTTCAGTGGTAAAATCTGCATAGCATTCCGCGTTGTCACGGCGTACATGTTGAAAAAGAAGCATATGCGAAACACAGATCTGGCTATAGAAATGCTACAAGCAGAAGCCACGCAGCACCAACATGTTGAGCATGCATCCACAGAACGAATAATTTTCTGTGTTTATATTTATTTATTTACTTACTTATTTATTTTACCCTCAGGGCAAAGCATTACAGAGGGGAGTGGGTAATACTTAACACTGAAAATACAAACAACAGCAGAGAAGAATAAATTGTCAAACCATAGATAAGTTAGGATAAGTGATAAACACAATATATCATTCAACAGAAGCGGTAACAACAGTCCGAAACAATACAGGGTCAGGAATTGTGGCGACTGAAGAAGGAAGGTGGTTCCAGTCATATGACGTGTGAGGAATAAAAGAATCCTTGAATGTTTTAGTTTTGCATGTATAAATGCCTACCTTATGTATGTGATCTGTGCGGCGTGAATTATATGAAGGGGGAAGAAGAAACTCGCAGCGAATGGACTCATGATGAAATACTTTGTGAAAAAAACACAAGCGTGCAATTTTGCGTCGTGATGCAAGTGAAGTTAGGCCCCATGTAGTTTTCATAGCCGTTACGGTTGACGTACGCCGGAAGTCAGAATAAAGCGCGCTGATTTGTGTTGTACCATTTCCAGTTGGTCGATCAAACTCTTAACACCAGGGTCCCAGACTGATGACGCATATTCTAGTTGTGAACGTACGAAAGTGGTATACAGCATAAGTTTGATGTTAGTTCGCGCTGCGTGAAAGTTACGTCTCAGATATCCCAGCATGCGATTAGCTTTGTTAGTGATGTGCTCAATGTGCGCATGCCAGCTAAGGTTAGACGTAATATGAATTCCGAGGTACTTATATTTTTTAACTGAATCAAGTAGCACACCATTAAGAGTATATACGGGAGGATCACTATTAACACGAGAAATGCACATAAGTTTGCACTTTTCAGCATTCAAAGTCATATTCCAAGTTTTGCACCTTGTTGATATAGTGTTAAGGTCAGATTGAATCATGTGCTTGTCGTTATCCTTTGTTATTTCCCGAAAGAGGACGGAGTCATCGGCAAAAAGATGTAGAGAAGAAGAAAGATTGCTGGGTAAGTCGTTGATGAATATAAGAAAAAGCAGGGGACCCAAGACGGTGCCTTGGGGAACCCCGGAAAGAACAGGGTGAACGGCGGAATTAACATTATTGACACCAACAAATTGCATTCGATGAGGAAGGAAAACTTCGAGCCATTTTAAAATGTTAGTGTCTAAACCTGGCATGCGCAGTTTTAGTAACAAAAGATGATAGGAAACCTTATCAAATGCCTTCGCGAAATCTAGGAAGATGCAGTCGGCGATCGAGTGACGGTTTAAAATTGCGTGAAGTTTGTGTGTGAATAAGAGTAGCTGTGTTTCGCATGAATAGGACTTCCTAAAACCGTGCTGAGATGGATGAAAAAACGAGTTTGATTCATAGAAAGTGACAATATGTGAAAAGAGTATGTGCTCTAAGATTTTACATGGGATGCTGGTAATAGATATGGGCCGGTAGTTAAGAGGCGAGTGTTTATTACCAGATTTATACAAAGGGACCACCTTACCAATCTTCCAATCAGCCGGTAGTTCACCTTTCTCCAATGATTGCTGGAATATTATAGTTAAGGCGAGCGATGAATACATTTTCGTACTTTTCAGGAACTTTGTAGTAATGCAATCAACACCAGCACTGGAGGATATCTTAAGGTTGTCAATAATTTTAACTATACTATCAGGATGAATGACCAAAGGGGAAAATTGGGAGGAAGTTGTTATGATCCAGTGGGGGGAAATCCGTAGTTACACCACTTGAAAAAAGCTCAAAAACACATCATTCAATACATTTGCACAGTTAGTATCTGATATAGGTTCGTCACTTGAATTCGTTAGTATTATTCTAGATGTTCCAGAAGGGTTAATGACGCTCCGAAATTTTCTTGGGTTATTGAGCAGCAAACTCGGCAGAGTGCTATTCAAGTAGTTTGCTTTAGCGTTCTTTACCGCAGAATTGTAATTGTAAGCTGCAGAGCGATAACGGGACCAATGATGTTCAGTGCGTGATTTTTTAGCTGATCGGAAAAAGCGTTTCTTAAGGTTAGACAAGCGCTTAAGATGTGTGTTATACCATGGCGCATGCAGGTGATAAGATATTACGCGAGTAGTTATGAAGCGGCTGGTGAGATCTAAAACTTTCTTCTTGAATAAAAGCCACTTTGCGTTCACTGATCGCGAGTCGAATTCGTCAAAAAAGGTGGCCAGGAAAGAACCTAGTTCATTATTAATTTAGTTGAAGTCAGCGCTGTGATACATGCGTATTATTTTAGTGTGACTCGGAGTTTTTTGTATAGAAATGTTCACAGAAAAATTGAGTAACGAATGGTCGCTTAACTGGGGCATGTAGGTTATTTCTGACCACAGTTCTGGGCGCGTTGTTAGTACAAGGTCTAATGTACTTGCTGTAACTTCAGTAATTCTTGTAGGCTGAGTAACAATTTGGATAAGATTAAACAGTGAGCATAAATTAGTGAATTCCTTGCATAGTGTCGAAGATGAGGATGGTTGCACCGAGGACCAGTCGATGCCCGGAAAGTTAAAATCACCCAACAGAAAGATAGATGACGAAGGGTAACGTGTTACGATGACATTAATGGTATCATGAAGCTCTGCAAGAAATGTAGGAGCTGCGGCTCTTTGCATTCACACCTGGAACAAACTTATTCACCTTCACAGGAGAGAGTGTCTATGGAGGAAAGGCCAGAGGTAGTAGTTTCTGTGGCTGATTAATAGTAGGGATGGGCAGGCGCTGCACTGCCTGGCCAAAGCTAGAGTTGCTGTAAGTTAGGTGGACACGGTGCAGGAAGTGCTTCTCCCCTTGAAGAACATGGCGGAGATGGGTACGCATAGTTTCCTGGGCGGCAATCACCTCTAGTAGGAGACATCCTGCCTCCGCTACTCTTCCTGATGCCGAGGAACCCTTTGGGAGGCGCAGGCATATTCGCAGGCAGTTCTTCCGTGCGGCAACGAGAGACTTATTGCTTGATGTAGATAATGTTTGAAACACTGGTAGACAGTAGCGCAAGGTTCCTTCAACGTAGGCTTTTTCAAGCAGAAGCATTGATCGGCAGTTGCTACCTCACCTTGTTCCCGCCATGAACCTAAACACTTGCGATGCTGCAGTGATCCTCTCGCGGAGTTTTTTATCTGAGGTGTCCATGACAGATTATAGTCGATTACAACACCCAGGAATCGCTGAGATCGTGCATATGGTAGCGATCGTCCGCCTAGGAGCAGCGGATATCGGGTCATCGTTTTTCTTGTAAACGCCATTGCAGCACTCTTTTCTGGCGAGAGACGAACACCTCTGGAAGCCAGGTACATCGAAATGTGCAATAGCGCTCTCTGTAGACGTTTCTGGGTGATATAGCGCGAGCGTGGTGCGGTCCAGATGCAGATATCATCAGCATTAATTGTTATACGGACCCATCGCGGAAGGTTTCTTCTTATGTGTATAAGGGCAATATTGAACAGGAGAGGGCTGAGCACCGCTCCCTGTGGTACGCCCCTCTCTACTGCGTGAAAGTGTGTTTGACCGTTTGGAGCGGTCATAAAAATTTGCCGTTCTTTTTAATAATGCCCAATCCACTTGTACAGCTTTCCTCCAAGGCCAAGACGGGCAAAGGCTGCGAGAATTGCATTGTGAAAGACAGAGTCAAAGGCGGCCTTGATGTCTAGGAAAACGGCTGTCGGGATGTACCCAGCATGAAGGTACTTCTCAATTGATGAGACGAGGGAGATGATATTGTCAGTCGCAGACCTGTTTTGACGGAACCCGTTCATTTCTTGGGGGACTCATGCCACAGGCAGCGCTTCTGCAAACTACTCTCGCCTACTTAAAGGAGGAATATAGGCAGCACACCCATATCTTCACCGATGGTTCAACTACTAAAGAAACCTCTTCATGTGGTCTTTATGTGCCCTCAACAGGCCATGCCCTTTCTTACCGGCTGCATCGGAGGACATCCTCCACGACAGCTGAGCTTCACGGCATAAAGGAAGCTGTTTCTTACATCCTGCGCCGAACCGCCGACCGTTGGGTTATCTTCACCGATTGGAATGCATCTCTCCAGATCCTGGCCAACCTGCTGAAGAAAACGAATCACCAGCCAGTTTCCCTGGACATCGAATATCTACATCATTTAGCTATTGCCGCAGGCCACTGCATAACATTTCAGTGGGTACCTGCTCACTGTGGCATTCAGGCTAATGAAAAAGCAGATGAAGCGGCCAGTAAGGGCCATCAACATCGGAGATACATTAGAACTTTTTCTACGAAATCTGATGCGTCCCAGATGGCCAAAAGTTTTGCTTCCGAAGAAATGTATCGGCTTTGGAGTTTGCTGACACATCAGTACCAATTACTTCTCTCAATCGACCCACATCTTAGATCAAGACTCTCATCCAGAGTTCCTCGACATCTGGAAACACTTTATCATCGACTTCGTCTGAATTCTGCATATACAAACGGCTTACGATACCGTTTTAGACAAATGGACCGTCCGCACTGTGACAACTGTGCCGTGATAGAAACTGTGGAGCATGTCTTGCTTGAGTGCCCTGCATATGCTACCGAGCGTGCGTACTATGAATATTACATGCAGAAGCTCTGCTCAGTGCCCCTTACAATGAACAAAGTTTTAGGTCCCTTAGCCCGCCTTAGGCAACAGAGACTTGCATTGAACTTTATATTCACATATTTAAAAGACATTGGACATCTCGATAAGCTTTAAATTCACTTGCACGTTTCCTTCATGCATTCTTCATGCAGTGAACTTCGTCAGCCCTTTGATGGACTATGCACTCCATCATTCCATAGGTTACATCAATACTCGCCATTGCATCCTTAGTACCCATTTCATGGCCGCATTTTATCTTCGTTTTTTTTTTACCTCTTCCACTCTGCTCTCCTTCTGTCTTTATCTCCCAAATTCCCCTCCCTACGCAGAGTAGCATGCAAGCAATTTTTAAACGCCGGCTAAATTATCTCCTCTTCATTAAAGAGTCTCTCTCTCTCTCTCTCTCTCTGTAGGAGCTGCATTAGGCGGTCGATAGCATGCGCCTAAATTATTTTGCGGCAGCCTAGTTGAACAGATACCCATATAATTTCGATGCTTGATGTTATGGGAAGAGAATATGACTTTTTTTACTGGCTGCTATTAGTACGCCAACACTTTGCCGATCTTTCCTGTCACAGCGACAGGATATGCTCCAACGATATGCTCCAGATCCAAGCTTCCTTTTGGAGTGAGTGGCTTCCGCTCGGTAAGCAATATTTCATTCGAATGTGAATCTCAATACAAAAAAAAATGAAAATGAGCGGACTACGTTGAAGATATCTGCTATCCGAAAAAAAAAACTAAAAGGTCCACTCTGCTATCTTTGTATAGAACTATGCAAGCATAATGGGTCGTGATTAAAGCAAATGTCTTTGATATCACCCGAACGAGATATCCACCGGATAATACGACAGGATATCTATAACAAGAGCTTAGTACGGACATCCGTTAAAAGTATTAAAAGGTGTTTGGATATTTGGCTCCGATTCTGATATCCATGGGATGTGGTGTTTTCACCAAGTTGAAAGGGCAGTACCATCCTGTATTGTTTCCTCCGGCGCTTTTGCCTCCGCAAGGCGCATGCAGCAGCGCGAGATGGAATGTTGCTGACAGTCGGAGACTAACTCGGCCCATGCATAATGGGGCTAATCAAATAGCAGTAGAAAGGTAACCGAAATCTGGGAGACTGCTCAGGCGCAAGGGCACACCTCACTTATCGACCCTGAAAAACCTACGCGTATTGGTAACAGTGCAGCGAAAGGACACGTTCCCCGACCTTCATTTTGCAAAAAATATCCCTGATGTGACATGGCAGAATCTCAACGTCACCAAAGGAAGTGATCACTATGTGCTGTGTACCACATTCCAAGCGACGCATTGCAGAATGCGTCACCGGGAAGTGAAGCACGCGAATTGGGACGCCTTCAGATATGTCCGCTCGCAAATACCGACGAAGGGGATGGTAAATTTAAGACAGTGGCCGGAGCGTCTGCGTCAAGACGCCGCCAACACCTCGAAAACTGTGACGCAGGAGGAAAGCGGCCCCATTCCGGACGCTAAGCTAGTACACATGATGGACGCACAACGCAGTATACACGCTCGATGGCGTAAAATTAAGCATAACCGGCGCTTAAAAACTTGACAAGCCCGATTTGAAAAGGATATCGGGGCACACATGTGGGAGCTTGGCCGAAAGCAGTGGCATCAGACATGCGACTGCCATAATGAGCAACTGGGCAATAAGAACACATGGTTTCTGCTCAAGCATTTACTCGATGCTACGAAAACTAAGACCGACACTCAAAAGACCCTACAGAGGATCGCGCAAGCTTTCCAGGGCAGCCATGAAGAGCTCATGATCACATTAAAAAAATCAGCACGTAAACACTACCCAGGATATACCCAAGCCAGATGGGTATCCAGCGTCGGATAATGCTCACATGAAAAGGGTTTTTACCGTATCGGAGGTCACAACTGCTCTTAATAAAATTACCACCACAGCAACCGGGGAGGATCGCATCACCAACAAGATGTTCCGCAACTTAGAGGGCAAATCAGTAGATGCCCTTACGGACCTCTTCAACAGGGACTGGAGACTGGAGACTCGAGACTGGAGACTGGAGACTGGAGACTCGAGACTGGAGACTCGAGACTGGAGACTGGAGACTCGAGACTGGAGACTCGAGACTGGAGACTGGAGACTGGAGACTCGAGACTGGAGACTGGAGACTGGAGACTGGAGACTGGAGACTGGAGACTGGAGACTCGAGACTCGAGACTCGAGACTGGAGACTGGAGACTCGAGACTCGAGACTCGAGACTCGAGACTGGAGACTGGAGACTGGAGACTGGAGACTGGAGACTGGAGACTCGAGACTGGAGACTGGAGACTGGAGACTGGAGACTGGAGACTGGAGACTGGAGACTGGAGACTGGAGACTGGAGACTGGAGACTGGAGACTGGAGACTGGAGACTGGAGACTGGAGACTCGAGACTGGAGACTGGAGACTGGAGACTGGAGACTGGAGACTGGAGACTGGAGACTGGAGACTGGAGACTGGAGACTGGAGACTGGAGACTGGAGACTGGAGACTGGAGACTGGAGACTGGAGACTGGAGACTGGAGACTGGAGACTGGAGACTGGAGACTGGAGACTCGAGACTCGAGACTGGAGACTGGAGACTGGAGACTGGAGACTCGAGACTGGAGACTGGAGACTGGAGACTGGAGACTCGAGACTGGAGACTGGAGACTGGAGACTGGAGACTGGAGACTGGAGACTGGAGACTGGAGACTGGAGACTGGAGACTGGAGACTGGAGACTGGAGACTGGAGACTGGAGACTGGAGACTGGAGACTGGAGACTGGAGACTGGAGACTGGAGACTGGAGACTGGAGACTCGAGACTGGAGACTGGAGACTGGAGACTGGAGACTGGAGACTGGAGACTGGAGACTGGAGACTGGAGACTGGAGACTGGAGACTGGAGACTGGAGACTGGAGACTGGAGACTGGAGACTGGAGACTGGAGACTGGAGACTGGAGACTGGAGACTGGAGACTGGAGACTGGAGACTGGAGACTGGAGACTGGAGACTGGAGACTGGAGACTGGAGACTGGAGACTGGAGACTGGAGACTGGAGACTGGAGACTGGAGACTCGAGACTGGAGACTCGAGACTGGAGACTGGAGACTCGAGACTCGAGACTGGAGACTGGAGACTGGAGACTGGAGACTCGAGACTCGAGACTGGAGACTGGAGACTCGAGACTGGAGACTGGAGACTGGAGACTGGAGACTGGAGACTCGAGACTGGAGACTGGAGACTGGAGACTGGAGACTGGAGACTGGAGACTGGAGACTGGAGACTGGAGACTGGAGACTGGAGACTGGAGACTGGAGACTGGAGACTGGAGACTGGAGACTGGAGACTGGAGACTCGAGACTGGAGACTGGAGACTGGAGACTGGAGACTGGAGACTGGAGACTCGAGACTGGAGACTGGAGACTGGAGACTGGAGACTCGAGACTGGAGACTGGAGACTGGAGACTGGAGACTGGAGACTGGAGACTCGAGACTGGAGACTGGAGACTGGAGACTGGAGACTGGAGACTGGAGACTGGAGACTGGAGACTGGAGACTGGAGACTGGAGACTGGAGACTCGAGACTCGAGACTGGAGACTGGAGACTGGAGACTGGAGACTCGAGACTCGAGACTGGAGACTGGAGACTCGAGACTGGAGACTGGAGACTGGAGACTGGAGACTGGAGACTGGAGACTGGAGACTGGAGACTGGAGACTGGAGACTGGAGACTGGAGACTGGAGACTGGAGACTGGAGACTGGAGACTGGAGACTGGAGACTGGAGACTGGAGACTGGAGACTGGAGACTGGAGACTGGAGACTGGAGACTCGAGACTCGAGACTGGAGACTGGAGACTCGAGACTGGAGACTGGAGACTCGAGACTCGAGACTGGAGACTCGAGACTCGAGACTGGAGACTGGAGACTCGAGACTGGAGACTCGAGACTCGAGACTGGAGACTCGAGACTGGAGACTGGAGACTCGAGACTCGAGACTGGAGACTGGAGACTCGAGACTCGAGACTCGAGACTCGAGACTCGAGACTCGAGACTCGAGACTCGAGACTCGAGACTGGAGACTCGAGACTCGAGACTCGAGACTGGAGACTGGAGACTGGAGACTGGAGACTGGAGACTGGAGACTGGAGACTGGAGACTGGAGACTGGAGACTGGAGACTGGAGACTGGAGACTGGAGACTGGAGACTGGAGACTGGAGACTGGAGACTGGAGACTCGAGACTCGAGACTGGAGACTGGAGACTCGAGACTCGAGACTGGAGACTCGAGACTGGAGACTGGAGACTCGAGACTCGAGACTCGAGACTGGAGACTGGAGACTCGAGACTGGAGACTCGAGACTCGAGACTCGAGACTCGAGACTCGAGACTCGAGACTCGAGACTCGAGACTCGAGACTCGAGACTGGAGACTGGAGACTGGAGACTGGAGACTGGAGACTGGAGACTGGAGACTGGAGACTGGAGACTGGAGACTGGAGACTGGAGACTGGAGACTGGAGACTGGAGACTGGAGACTGGAGACTGGAGACTGGAGACTGGAGACTGGAGACTGGAGACTGGAGACTGGAGACTGGAGACTGGAGACTGGAGACTGGAGACTGGAGACTGGAGACTGGAGACTGGAGACTGGAGACTGGAGACTGGAGACTGGAGACTGGAGACTGGAGACTGGAGACTGGAGACTGGAGACTGGAGACTGGAGACTGGAGACTGGAGACTGGAGACTGGAGACTGGAGACTGGAGACTGGAGACTGGAGACTGGAGACTGGAGACTGGAGACTGGAGACTGGAGACTGGAGACTGGAGACTGGAGACTGGAGACTGGAGACTGGAGACTGGAGACTGGAGACTGGAGACTGGAGACTGGAGACTGGAGACTGGAGACTGGAGACTGGAGACTGGAGACTGGAGACTGGAGACTGGAGACTGGAGACTGGAGACTGGAGACTGGAGACTGGAGACTGGAGACTGGAGACTGGAGACTGGAGACTGGAGACTGGAGACTGGAGACTGGAGACTGGAGACTGGAGACTGGAGACTGGAGACTGGAGACTGGAGACTGGAGACTGGAGACTGGAGACTGGAGACTGGAGACTGGAGACTGGAGACTGGAGACTGGAGACTGGAGACTGGAGACTGGAGACTGGAGACTGGAGACTGGAGACTGGAGACTGGAGACTGGAGACTGGAGACTGGAGACTGGAGACTGGAGACTGGAGACTGGAGACTGGAGACTGGAGACTGGAGACTGGAGACTGGAGACTGGAGACTGGAGACTGGAGACTGGAGACTGGAGACTGGAGACTGGAGACTGGAGACTGGAGACTGGAGACTGGAGACTGGAGACTGGAGACTGGAGACTGGAGACTGGAGACTGGAGACTGGAGACTGGAGACTGGAGACTGGAGACTGGAGACTGGAGACTGGAGACTGGAGACTGGAGACTGGAGACTGGAGACTGGAGACTGGAGACTGGAGACTGGAGACTGGAGACTGGAGACTGGAGACTGGAGACTGGAGACTGGAGACTGGAGACTGGAGACTGGAGACTGGAGACTGGAGACTGGAGACTGGAGACTGGAGACTGGAGACTGGAGACTGGAGACTGGAGACTGGAGACTGGAGACTGGAGACTGGAGACTGGAGACTGGAGACTGGAGACTGGAGACTGGAGACTGGAGACTGGAGACTGGAGACTGGAGACTGGAGACTGGAGACTGGAGACTGGAGACTGGAGACTGGAGACTGGAGACTGGAGACTGGAGACTGGAGACTGGAGACTGGAGACTGGAGACTGGAGACTGGAGACTGGAGACTGGAGACTGGAGACTGGAGACTGGAGACTGGAGACTGGAGACTGGAGACTGGAGACTGGAGACTGGAGACTGGAGACTGGAGACTGGAGACTGGAGACTGGAGACTGGAGACTGGAGACTGGAGACTGGAGACTGGAGACTGGAGACTGGAGACTGGAGACTGGAGACTGGAGACTGGAGACTGGAGACTGGAGACTGGAGACTGGAGACTGGAGACTGGAGACTGGAGACTGGAGACTGGAGACTGGAGACTGGAGACTGGAGACTGGAGACTGGAGACTGGAGACTGGAGACTGGAGACTGGAGACTGGAGACTGGAGACTGGAGACTGGAGACTGGAGACTGGAGACTGGAGACTGGAGACTGGAGACTGGAGACTGGAGACTGGAGACTGGAGACTGGAGACTGGAGACTGGAGACTGGAGACTGGAGACTGGAGACTGGAGACTGGAGACTGGAGACTGGAGACTGGAGACTGGAGACTGGAGACTGGAGACTGGAGACTGGAGACTGGAGACTGGAGACTGGAGACTGGAGACTGGAGACTGGAGACTGGAGACTGGAGACTGGAGACTGGAGACTGGAGACTGGAGACTGGAGACTGGAGACTGGAGACTGGAGACTGGAGACTGGAGACTGGAGACTGGAGACTGGAGACTGGAGACTGGAGACTGGAGACTGGAGACTGGAGACTGGAGACTGGAGACTGGAGACTGGAGACTGGAGACTGGAGACTGGAGACTGGAGACTGGAGACTGGAGACTGGAGACTGGAGACTGGAGACTGGAGACTGGAGACTGGAGACTGGAGACTGGAGACTGGAGACTGGAGACTGGAGACTGGAGACTGGAGACTGGAGACTGGAGACTGGAGACTGGAGACTGGAGACTGGAGACTGGAGACTGGAGACTGGAGACTGGAGACTGGAGACTGGAGACTGGAGACTGGAGACTGGAGACTGGAGACTGGAGACTGGAGACTGGAGACTGGAGACTGGAGACTGGAGACTGGAGACTGGAGACTGGAGACTGGAGACTGGAGACTGGAGACTGGAGACTGGAGACTGGAGACTGGAGACTGGAGACTGGAGACTGGAGACTGGAGACTGGAGACTGGAGACTGGAGACTGGAGACTGGAGACTGGAGACTGGAGACTGGAGACTGGAGACTGGAGACTGGAGACTGGAGACTGGAGACTGGAGACTGGAGACTGGAGACTGGAGACTGGAGACTGGAGACTGGAGACTGGAGACTGGAGACTGGAGACTGGAGACTGGAGACTGGAGACTGGAGACTGGAGACTGGAGACTGGAGACTGGAGACTGGAGACTGGAGACTGGAGACTGGAGACTGGAGACTGGAGACTGGAGACTGGAGACTGGAGACTGGAGACTGGAGACTGGAGACTGGAGACTGGAGACTGGAGACTGGAGACTGGAGACTGGAGACTGGAGACTGGAGACTGGAGACTGGAGACTGGAGACTGGAGACTGGAGACTGGAGACTGGAGACTGGAGACTGGAGACTGGAGACTGGAGACTGGAGACTGGAGACTGGAGACTGGAGACTGGAGACTGGAGACTGGAGACTGGAGACTGGAGACTGGAGACTGGAGACTGGAGACTGGAGACTGGAGACTGGAGACTGGAGACTGGAGACTGGAGACTGGAGACTGGAGACTGGAGACTGGAGACTGGAGACTGGAGACTGGAGACTGGAGACTGGAGACTGGAGACTGGAGACTGGAGACTGGAGACTGGAGACTGGAGACTGGAGACTGGAGACTGGAGACTGGAGACTGGAGACTGGAGACTGGAGACTGGAGACTGGAGACTGGAGACTGGAGACTGGAGACTGGAGACTGGAGACTGGAGACTGGAGACTGGAGACTGGAGACTGGAGACTGGAGACTGGAGACTGGAGACTGGAGACTGGAGACTGGAGACTGGAGACTGGAGACTGGAGACTGGAGACTGGAGACTGGAGACTGGAGACTGGAGACTGGAGACTGGAGACTGGAGACTGGAGACTGGAGACTGGAGACTGGAGACTGGAGACTGGAGACTGGAGACTGGAGACTGGAGACTGGAGACTGGAGACTGGAGACTGGAGACTGGAGACTGGAGACTGGAGACTGGAGACTGGAGACTGGAGACTGGAGACTGGAGACTGGAGACTGGAGACTGGAGACTGGAGACTGGAGACTGGAGACTGGAGACTGGAGACTGGAGACTGGAGACTGGAGACTGGAGACTGGAGACTGGAGACTGGAGACTGGAGACTGGAGACTGGAGACTGGAGACTGGAGACTGGAGACTGGAGACTGGAGACTGGAGACTGGAGACTGGAGACTGGAGACTGGAGACTGGAGACTGGAGACTGGAGACTGGAGACTGGAGACTGGAGACTGGAGACTGGAGACTGGAGACTGGAGACTGGAGACTGGAGACTGGAGACTGGAGACTGGAGACTGGAGACTGGAGACTGGAGACTGGAGACTGGAGACTGGAGACTGGAGACTGGAGACTGGAGACTGGAGACTGGAGACTGGAGACTGGAGACTGGAGACTGGAGACTGGAGACTGGAGACTGGAGACTGGAGACTGGAGACTGGAGACTGGAGACTGGAGACTGGAGACTGGAGACTGGAGACTGGAGACTGGAGACTGGAGACTGGAGACTGGAGACTGGAGACTGGAGACTGGAGACTGGAGACTGGAGACTGGAGACTGGAGACTGGAGACTGGAGACTGGAGACTGGAGACTGGAGACTGGAGACTGGAGACTGGAGACTGGAGACTGGAGACTGGAGACTGGAGACTGGAGACTGGAGACTGGAGACTGGAGACTGGAGACTGGAGACTGGAGACTGGAGACTGGAGACTGGAGACTGGAGACTGGAGACTGGAGACTGGAGACTGGAGACTGGAGACTGGAGACTGGAGACTGGAGACTGGAGACTGGAGACTGGAGACTGGAGACTGGAGACTGGAGACTGGAGACTGGAGACTGGAGACTGGAGACTGGAGACTGGAGACTGGAGACTGGAGACTGGAGACTGGAGACTGGAGACTGGAGACTGGAGACTGGAGACTGGAGACTGGAGACTGGAGACTGGAGACTGGAGACTGGAGACTGGAGACTGGAGACTGGAGACTGGAGACTGGAGACTGGAGACTGGAGACTGGAGACTGGAGACTGGAGACTGGAGACTGGAGACTGGAGACTGGAGACTGGAGACTGGAGACTGGAGACTGGAGACTGGAGACTGGAGACTGGAGACTGGAGACTGGAGACTGGAGACTGGAGACTGGAGACTGGAGACTGGAGACTGGAGACTGGAGACTGGAGACTGGAGACTGGAGACTGGAGACTGGAGACTGGAGACTGGAGACTGGAGACTGGAGACTGGAGACTGGAGACTGGAGAGACTGGAGACTGGAGACTGGAGACTGGAGACTGGAGACTGGAGACTGGAGACTGGAGACTGGAGACTGGAGACTGGAGACTGGAGACTGGAGACTGGAGACTGGAGACTGGAGACTGGAGACTGGAGACTGGAGACTGGAGACTGGAGACTGGAGACTGGAGACTGGAGACTGGAGACTGGAGACTGGAGACTGGAGACTGGAGACTGGAGACTGGAGACTGGAGACTGGAGACTGGAGACTGGAGACTGGAGACTGGAGACTGGAGACTGGAGACTGGAGACTGGAGACTGGAGACTGGAGACTGGAGACTGGAGACTGGAGACTGGAGACTGGAGACTGGAGACTGGAGACTGGAGACTGGAGACTGGAGACTGGAGACTGGAGACTGGAGACTGGAGACTGGAGACTGGAGACTGGAGACTGGAGACTGGAGACTGGAGACTGGAGACTGGAGACTGGAGACTGGAGACTGGAGACTGGAGACTGGAGACTGGAGACTGGAGACTGGAGACTGGAGACTGGAGACTGGAGACTGGAGACTGGAGACTGGAGACTGGAGACTGGAGACTGGAGACTGGAGACTGGAGACTGGAGACTGGAGACTGGAGACTGGAGACTGGAGACTGGAGACTGGAGACTGGAGACTGGAGACTGGAGACTGGAGACTGGAGACTGGAGACTGGAGACTGGAGACTGGAGACTGGAGACTGGAGACTGGAGACTGGAGACTGGAGACTGGAGACTGGAGACTGGAGACTGGAGACTGGAGACTGGAGACTGGAGACTGGAGACTGGAGACTGGAGACTGGAGACTGGAGACTGGAGACTGGAGACTGGAGACTGGAGACTGGAGACTGGAGACTGGAGACTGGAGACTGGAGACTGGAGACTGGAGACTGGAGACTGGAGACTGGAGACTGGAGACTGGAGACTGGAGACTGGAGACTGGAGACTGGAGACTGGAGACTGGAGACTGGAGACTGGAGACTGGAGACTGGAGACTGGAGACTGGAGACTGGAGACTGGAGACTGGAGACTGGAGACTGGAGACTGGAGACTGGAGACTGGAGACTGGAGACTGGAGACTGGAGACTGGAGACTGGAGACTGGAGACTGGAGACTGGAGACTGGAGACTGGAGACTGGAGACTGGAGACTGGAGACTGGAGACTGGAGACTGGAGACTGGAGACTGGAGACTGGAGACTGGAGACTGGAGACTGGAGACTGGAGACTGGAGACTGGAGACTGGAGACTGGAGACTGGAGACTGGAGACTGGAGACTGGAGACTGGAGACTGGAGACTGGAGACTGGAGACTGGAGACTGGAGACTGGAGACTGGAGACTGGAGACTGGAGACTGGAGACTGGAGACTGGAGACTGGAGACTGGAGACTGGAGACTGGAGACTGGAGACTGGAGACTGGAGACTGGAGACTGGAGACTGGAGACTGGAGACTGGAGACTGGAGACTGGAGACTGGAGACTGGAGACTGGAGACTGGAGACTGGAGACTGGAGACTGGAGACTGGAGACTGGAGACTGGAGACTGGAGACTGGAGACTGGAGACTGGAGACTGGAGACTGGAGACTGGAGACTGGAGACTGGAGACTGGAGACTGGAGACTGGAGACTGGAGACTGGAGACTGGAGACTGGAGACTGGAGACTGGAGACTGGAGACTGGAGACTGGAGACTGGAGACTGGAGACTGGAGACTGGAGACTGGAGACTGGAGACTGGAGACTGGAGACTGGAGACTGGAGACTGGAGACTGGAGACTGGAGACTGGAGACTGGAGACTGGAGACTGGAGACTGGAGACTGGAGACTGGAGACTGGAGACTGGAGACTGGAGACTGGAGACTGGAGACTGGAGACTGGAGACTGGAGACTGGAGACTGGAGACTGGAGACTGGAGACTGGAGACTGGAGACTGGAGACTGGAGACTGGAGACTGGAGACTGGAGACTGGAGACTGGAGACTGGAGACTGGAGACTGGAGACTGGAGACTGGAGACTGGAGACTGGAGACTGGAGACTGGAGACTGGAGACTGGAGACTGGAGACTGGAGACTGGAGACTGGAGACTGGAGACTGGAGACTGGAGACTGGAGACTGGAGACTGGAGACTGGAGACTGGAGACTGGAGACTGGAGACTGGAGACTGGAGACTGGAGACTGGAGACTGGAGACTGGAGACTGGAGACTGGAGACTGGAGACTGGAGACTGGAGACTGGAGACTGGAGACTGGAGACTGGAGACTGGAGACTGGAGACTGGAGACTGGAGACTGGAGACTGGAGACTGGAGACTGGAGACTGGAGACTGGAGACTGGAGACTGGAGACTGGAGACTGGAGACTGGAGACTGGAGACTGGAGACTGGAGACTGGAGACTGGAGACTGGAGACTGGAGACTGGAGACTGGAGACTGGAGACTGGAGACTGGAGACTGGAGACTGGAGACTGGAGACTGGAGACTGGAGACTGGAGACTGGAGACTGGAGACTGGAGACTGGAGACTGGAGACTGGAGACTGGAGACTGGAGACTGGAGACTGGAGACTGGAGACTGGAGACTGGAGACTGGAGACTGGAGACTGGAGACTGGAGACTGGAGACTGGAGACTGGAGACTGGAGACTGGAGACTGGAGACTGGAGACTGGAGACTGGAGACTGGAGACTGGAGACTGGAGACTGGAGACTGGAGACTGGAGACTGGAGACTGGAGACTGGAGACTGGAGACTGGAGACTGGAGACTGGAGACTGGAGACTGGAGACTGGAGACTGGAGACTGGAGACTGGAGACTGGAGACTGGAGACTGGAGACTGGAGACTGGAGACTGGAGACTGGAGACTGGAGACTGGAGACTGGAGACTGGAGACTGGAGACTGGAGACTGGAGACTGGAGACTGGAGACTGGAGACTGGAGACTGGAGACTGGAGACTGGAGACTGGAGACTGGAGACTGGAGACTGGAGACTGGAGACTGGAGACTGGAGACTGGAGACTGGAGACTGGAGACTGGAGACTGGAGACTGGAGACTGGAGACTGGAGACTGGAGACTGGAGACTGGAGACTGGAGACTGGAGACTGGAGACTGGAGACTGGAGACTGGAGACTGGAGACTGGAGACTGGAGACTGGAGACTGGAGACTGGAGACTGGAGACTGGAGACTGGAGACTGGAGACTGGAGACTGGAGACTGGAGACTGGAGACTGGAGACTGGAGACTGGAGACTGGAGACTGGAGACTGGAGACTGGAGACTGGAGACTGGAGACTGGAGACTGGAGACTGGAGACTGGAGACTGGAGACTGGAGACTGGAGACTGGAGACTGGAGACTGGAGACTGGAGACTGGAGACTGGAGACTGGAGACTGGAGACTGGAGACTGGAGACTGGAGACTGGAGACTGGAGACTGGAGACTGGAGACTGGAGACTGGAGACTGGAGACTGGAGACTGGAGACTGGAGACTGGAGACTGGAGACTGGAGACTGGAGACTGGAGACTGGAGACTGGAGACTGGAGACTGGAGACTGGAGACTGGAGACTGGAGACTGGAGACTGGAGACTGGAGACTGGAGACTGGAGACTGGAGACTGGAGACTGGAGACTGGAGACTGGAGACTGGAGACTGGAGACTGGAGACTGGAGACTGGAGACTGGAGACTGGAGACTGGAGACTGGAGACTGGAGACTGGAGACTGGAGACTGGAGACTGGAGACTGGAGACTGGAGACTGGAGACTGGAGACTGGAGACTGGAGACTGGAGACTGGAGACTGGAGACTGGAGACTGGAGACTGGAGACTGGAGACTGGAGACTGGAGACTGGAGACTGGAGACTGGAGACTGGAGACTGGAGACTGGAGACTGGAGACTGGAGACTGGAGACTGGAGACTGGAGACTGGAGACTGGAGACTGGAGACTGGAGACTGGAGACTGGAGACTGGAGACTGGAGACTGGAGACTGGAGACTGGAGACTGGAGACTGGAGACTGGAGACTGGAGACTGGAGACTGGAGACTGGAGACTGGAGACTGGAGACTGGAGACTGGAGACTGGAGACTGGAGACTGGAGACTGGAGACTGGAGACTGGAGACTGGAGACTGGAGACTGGAGACTGGAGACTGGAGACTGGAGACTGGAGACTGGAGACTGGAGACTGGAGACTGGAGACTGGAGACTGGAGACTGGAGACTGGAGACTGGAGACTGGAGACTGGAGACTGGAGACTGGAGACTGGAGACTGGAGACTGGAGACTGGAGACTGGAGACTGGAGACTGGAGACTGGAGACTGGAGACTGGAGACTGGAGACTGGAGACTGGAGACTGGAGACTGGAGACTGGAGACTGGAGACTGGAGACTGGAGACTGGAGACTGGAGACTGGAGACTGGAGACTGGAGACTGGAGACTGGAGACTGGAGACTGGAGACTGGAGACTGGAGACTGGAGACTGGAGACTGCCCCGTCGGAACGTACATTCCGACGTTCCGTCTAGGCGGGAGGCCCTGTAGCGCCCGGCGACGCTATAAAGCGCAGGCGCTGAGATCGGCGTTCCCGCGACAAAAGACAATAAAGAACGACAGCGCGTGCTCGGAGTGCACGCCCGGCACACGCAGTTCGGAACTAGAAGCCTGCCACGCTGGTCGTCTCTCTCTGGTGCTCCGCTGCGACCACGCAAATCCTCAACAACTTCAACATATAGTAAACAATGCGACACTAGCGACAAAAAACGCAGTTTTACATGTAGAAATTAATATTTTCCTAAAAAAACAAAATGAACACCGAAAAAGGCCCGCTGAATTGTCGGGAATTCAATATAGAAATGTGCAACCCCACGGACACATACCCGCGACGAAGCGAGCGTCACGCAGCGTTCCGCTGAAACTATGAAAGAAAAAAGAACTTTTCTCGCAAACCAGATCGGAAGTCGGGCAACCGCAATGCTTTCTGCCTCGCGAATGGCTTCCGGGCAGTGACCGAAATCCACCTCAACCCCAGAACCGGAGAACCGGAGCCATCAGTGACAGCAGCTCCCAGGCCATCGCGCGTCGCGTCGCTTATCACCTCGTTCAGTCAGCGCTGGATAGCGATGCATCTATTGTAGTATATCGGCACGAACGCAGTGTGTGCAGTGTACAGTAAACACGGCCGTCGAAAAAAGCCACCTTCAAATTCTTTCTCCACATCACTGAACGGATGTCAATTCTATATTCAATTACCGCTTACCATACATGTCAATGTGAAGAGGTGATTTATTGCACTGAAGACAACTGTATTAAATTGCGGATTCAAAAGCGTTCATGCACGTGAGTAGCGGGTGTTTCAATTTGATGTTAAAACGACGCATAACTGGCGCCGGTTTCAGCTCTTCTACTGCGAGAAACCCTGCTTCCAGGCAGTGACTGCTCCAACATCTGTCTAGCTCGAAAGCACACCCAGTACTACACAACGCCCGTGGCCATGAAGGAACTCGATCTCTCTTCCCGCCACTTTACAATTGCTCAGCGCCTCCATCTTTGGCCCTGCCTTTGCCATGGGCCTCGCCTTCTGCGGTCTGGACGCCTCGCGGGATAAGCCCGATAGCCAGAAATGATTCCCGACGAGTTTCGGACCACGGCAGAAAAGTTTTAGAGCTGCTCGTGCGAAGACGTTGGCGTTCTTTTCGACGAGCCAAGAGGGCGATCCTGTAGTGATGGTCGTAGAACGGCAATTCTTGTGGGATACAATGCGCTGTAATTACCAACCCCGTGATCTCAACGAGAATGATTTGAAGAGATGTTCACAAGTTTGGCCCTGCATTGCACAGGTGAACACGAGGTGCTTGTCCTGCTGTCTCGCAACTTCCAAATTCTTTGACGGAGCACGTCTAGCGCAGGCCACGCAATGTGTGCCGCACTCACTATGCTCGCTTTTGGATTGAGAAGGCAAACTGTGTCAGTGCATTTTCAGTCACCAGCATGCGGTCCCCTAATCAGAATCGACGGCCCGAAACCGCACCAAAGCTCTTTCTGCAAAAACTACATACGATAGTTCCTCGACCGACCTCATCGGTGCAAAACGCACGTCGTGTTGGCGAAAAGAGTCGAATTCAGAGAGTACCTCCGTACTTTCGCTCGCCTTGCAAAGCTGCGGAAGTGGTGCGTTAGAATGTCGCGCCCTCCTCTCCTACACGGGATGGTGGCGCTTTTCTTCTGTCTTGTTGGGTCGCATTGTTCGTTTTTTTAGAGAAAGCAATACTTCTCGCAGTAAAACCCCTTCACCCTCGTCCCACCGGTGTAACCGCGTTTGACCTTCAGCATGACCGCCGCTGTGACGTCACGCCAGACGGGGAGAGACAGAGCCCCAACTCATCTCGTCGGTATCGTCCCAACCTTACCACGTTAGTGCGAGAGTCAGCTCAGCCTCGCTACCGCCACTAGGCGCTCGATATGATGACGACACGCCAAACGGAGATATATCGGGCGCCGACCCGGCTCGTCGCAGTCGTACTTGTAAGGTACTTGTATGTTGATGTTAGTTCCACAGTATTGTCATTTAGTATATAAATGGTTGGGATGCGAGCTGAACGGCGATTGAAAGATGTCAGTTTAGTTTTAGAAACGTTTAATGTCATTAACCATGATGAGCACCAAGAGCTTACTGCGTTCAGGTCATATTGTAGGGATTGGCGGTCACTGTCTCTAGTAATGTTACGGTAAATTACGCAGTCATCAGCGAAAAGGCGAACTCTAGATGTTACACAGGCAGGCAAATCATTAATATAGATTAGAAAAAACAAAGGCCCTAGTACGCTTCTTTGTGGCACCCCAGATGTCACATTAGCAGAGGAAGAGTTAGAATTATTAACGGAGGCAAACTGAGTTCTAGATCATAGAAAGTTCTTAATCCAAGCGAGCACGTTAGGGTGTATATTAAGCTGTGCTAGTTTTGAGTAGAAGTCTGATGAGGAACCCGATCGAAAGCTTTTGAGTAATCCAGGAACACTGCGTCGAACTGAAAGCCCGCGTCAAGTGATAATTGTAAGTCATAATTAAACCAACTAATTGAGTATCACAAGAAAATCCCTTGCGAAAACCGTGCTGATAACCGTGCTGATGTCCACCTCTTCCCCAATTTCTCGGATAGTCACACAACAGTCCCGCATCAGCACAGCGTTCACTTCGGCAATTACCTGGTCATTTCGGCATGTTGATGGCCGGCCGGAGCATGGCTCTCTCTCCACGGATGTGCGGCCGTCTTTAAACCAGTTGCACCACTGCTTAATCTGTGTGCTGCTCATGGCATCATCACCGAAAGCCGTCTGAACATTTCGAATAATTTGCACTTGGCTATCGCCAAGTTTCTGGCAAAATTTGAGGTAGTTGCGCTGCTCCTCTCGCTCCGCCATTTTCCTTGCAACAAAAGAACCGACGAGAGCACTGCGCCCTCCCTCACTCAAACGCTGCTTCCCAGCGACTGACGCTATCGGCAGGCGGGAAAAAATTCGTGCATGCGCACGAGGGTTCACGGTCGGCTGCTGTAAGCGCGCACGTTTCATATCCATGAGGTGTTCGCAAAAAAAAATAAAGTCGGATACTTTTCTAACAGACCTCGTATATCGGGCTTCGACCCGGCTCGTCGCAGTCGCGGAATATCTGTGGCATTCGGTTTGCAGCCTTCGGGCTGCGGCCGTGTATCTGTATTTTACAGCCAGCGTCCGTTCCGGCGGACGCGGTTGTTGCGACGCGTGTATTTACTCTGTCTTTTATTCTGTGCTCTTATCTTTCAACTTTCTTCTATCTGCACGTGGCAGCGGTGGTGGCTCGGCTTGAGCCAGTTGGCAGGCCCGTGCACTTTCCTTTTCATCCTTCTTTTAGTCGCAACCAACCAACCGCAGTCGTCCCGGCGCAACCACGCTGTGCGTTTCAGCCAGGCCATGTCGACCTACATGTACAAGGCAAGGCTGCAACGATTCGCTCAATCTAGGAAACGACGGCGAGCGTAAGAAACGGATGAAGTTGCTTTCGCAACCTCCGGGCTTAACCAAGCTGAGCCTCTGCAAATTTTTTCTGTTTGTACGTGCTGTTATCTTTTTTTTTTATTCCGCCAGCCGTACCAATCTCGAGCGTGGGAGGCGGTGCAGTCCTTGTCCGCTCACCTTCGGTGTTTAAGTTTATGCATTTTTCTCGATGACAGAACAGAATGCGGGACTGAAGGGGTTATACAAGTGACCCGTCAACACAATCGAACAATAACTGCAGACGGCCAGCCGGTATTTCAAAGAAAGGGATGAAAAGACACTCTTTAGCTTTACAACTAGGTGCGCACGCTTAATCTCATCAGATGCTTAATGAGGAATGACGAGTAATTCCTTGCCGCGGAAGTAGTTTGATTCTTGTCGGTAATATAACAAAGCGCTGTCATTTCTTTTTATTTATTTATTTATTCAAGTTACCCCTAAACGCCCTCCAGAAGAGGGTATTACATAGGGGGGGGGGGGTAAAATCATAAGTAATCGCGATACATTTAAACAAATAAGTGTAACAAGAAATGTTAATTAAAACATGAGGCATCACACAAAGAAAAAATCAACACTAACAAAAACAGCAAACATTTACACATTTCCGTCACAGCGAAAAAGCTCTTGAAATTTTTTATTGTCAATTTCTGTGGCGATGACTGATGGAAAACTATTTCATTCAGTGATAGTACGTGGAATGAATGAATTGGCATAAGACGATGAATGGCAGTTACCGCGTTTAACTTTGAGAGAATGATCACGGCGTGGAAAGATAGAATCAGGTGACAAATAAACCACTGCGAAGGGATGGGTGGTGATGAAGCTTATGGAAAAGGGTTAAGCGAGCAAGTTTACGGCGATATGACAAATCTTCCAGTTCGGCACGTTTTTTTAATGCTGAAACGCTTGTGAAGGGTGAGTAGTATGAAAATATGAAACGAACAGCACGGTTTAGCAAGGATTCAATGTTAGTAGTAACGTAGGCTTGAACAGGGTCCCAAATGACCGCAGCATATACGATTTTAGGGCGTATTAGAGTTATATAAGCAAGTTTTTTAACGTGTATAGGGGCATATATGAGGTTACGTTTAAGAAAACCAAGTGAGCGGTTAGCAGATGCTATGGTGAGGTCGATATGGTGATGCCATGTTAGGTCAAACTGAAGGTGCACCCCAAGGTACTTGTATGTTGATGTTAGTTCCACAGTATTGTCATTTAGAATATAAGTGGTTGGAATGCGAGCTGAACGGCGAGTGAAAAATATCAGTTTAGTTTTAGAAACGTTTAATGTCATTAACCATGATGAGCACCAAGAGCTTACTGCGTTCAGGCCAGATTTTAGGGATTGGCGGTCACTGTGTCTAGTAATGTTACGATAAATTACGCTGTCATCAGCGAAAAGGCGAACTCTAGATGTTACACAGGCAGGTAAATCATTAATATAGATTAGAAAAAGCAAAGACCTTAGTACGCTTCCTTGTGGTACCCCAGATGTCACATTAGCAGAGGAAGAGTTCGAATTATTAATGGAGGTAAACTGAGTTCTAGATGATAGAAAGTCCTTAATCCAAGCGAGCACGTTAGGGTGTATATTAAGCTGTGCTAGTTTCAGTAGAAATCTTTGATGAGGAAGCCGATCGAAAGCTTTTGAGTAATCCAGGAACACTGCGTCGACCTGAAAGCCCGCGTCAAGTGATAATTGTAAGTAATTAATAAAGCCAGCTAATTGAGTAAGAAAATACCTTGCGAAAACCGTGCTGATAAAAAAAATAAGGTTATGATCTTCGAGATAGCTGATGACTTGGCTGTGCATGATATGTTCAAGGAGTTTGCAAACATTGCTGGTTGACGAGATGGCTCGATAGTTTAATGGAGAGGAAGGCTCACCTGATCTAAATATAGGTATTACTTTGGCTACTCGCCAGTCATGAGGGATTAATCCGTGTGATAATGGTGACAACACAACGCTAATGCTTTGAGATGTATTCTTCAGCAACTTATTGTTGAAGCCGAGGTGATCCGAACTATTAGTTATTTTAAGATTGTTTAATAAAGCGAAAACACCCGTTTCATTAATAACTTTCAGGCATGCAAATATCCTGGATTACATCTAAGTCAGGGAATGAGCTAATGTCTTCTTGGGTGAATACTAATGAGAAGGCGTATACAGTACTAAAGGGCGGGCATGCACTGTGCTATTGTGGATTAGCAGATAGGCGAGAACTGGGTGTGGGATTCCTCATTAATCAGGATATAGCTGGCAACATCGAGGAGTTTTACAGTATTAACGAGAGAGTGGCAGCTAAGGTAATTAGGCTTAATAAGAGGTACAAGCTGAAGGTGGTGCAGGCCTACGAGCCTACATCAAGCCATGATGACCAGATAGTTGAAAGCTTCTATGAGGATGTGGAATCGGCAATGACCAAAGTAAAATCACAGTGCACTGTACTGATGGGCGACTTTAATGCAAAGGTAGGTAAAAAGCAGGCTGGAGACAAGGCGGTATGTGACTATGGCATCGGTTCCAGGAACAGTAGGGGAGAGTTATTAGTAGATTTCGCAGATAGAAATAATTTACGGATTATGAATACCTTCTTCCGCAAACGAGCAAACAGGAAGTGGACGTGGAAGAGCCCCAATGGTGAGACTAAAAATGAAATAGACTTCATACTGTGTGCACACCCTGGCATCGAAGAGGATGTGTAGGTCCTCCGTAAGGTCCGTTGTAGCGACCACAGAATGGTAAGGTCTCGTGTTAGCTTAGATATGAAGAGGGAACGGAGGAAACTGGTGAAGCGAAAGGCTATTAATGAGTTAGCATTAAGAGGGAAGGTACAGGAATTCGGAATGTCGCTGCAAAACAGATTTTCCGCTTTAACTGAAGAAGACGACCGTAGTGTTGAAACAATGAATGATGATATTACAGCTATTGTTACAGAGTGTGCCGCAGAAGTAGGTGGTAGGATGGCTCGGTTTGGTTTGGTTTATGGGGTTTAACGTCCCAAAGCGACTAAGGCTATGAGAGACGCCGTAGTGGAGGGCTCCGGAAATTTCGACCACCTGGGATTCTTTAACGTGCACTGACATCGCACAGTACACGGGCCTCTGGAATTTCTCCTCCAAAGAAATTCAACCGCCGCGGCCGAGATCGAAACCGCGTCCTTCGGGTCAGCAGCCGAGCACCATAACC
This sequence comes from Amblyomma mixtum, assembly GCF_055824585.1. NCBI lineage: Eukaryota > Metazoa > Arthropoda > Arachnida > Ixodida > Ixodidae > Amblyomma > Amblyomma mixtum. The sequence continues at coordinate 61,613,399 of NC_143021.1, read as the reverse complement.
ACTGAGCCACCGCGGCGGCCGGTAGGATGGTTCGACTGGATACCAGCAAGCTATCTCAGGAGACTAAAGATCTGATTAAGAAACGCCAAAGCATGAGGACGTCTAACTCCACAGACAGGATAGACCTAGCAGAGCTATCGAAGTTAATAAATAAGCGCAAGGTAGCCGACATAAAAAAGTTTAACATGGAGAAAATCGAGTATGCTCTAAGGAACGGAGGTAGCCTAAAATCAGTGAGCAGAAAGCTGGGCATAGGTAAAAACTAGATGTATGCGCTAAAAGACAAACAGGGCAATGTCATCAGTAATATGGATAACATAATTGAATTAGCCGAAGAGTTCTACACAAATCTATACAGTAGCGAATGTAATCATCAGGTTACTGAGGGAGGCAGTCGAGCACAGCAATGGGACATCCTGCCAGTAACGAAGGAGGAAGTAAAGAAAGCCTTAGGAGCAATGCAAAGAGGGAAAGCAGCTGGTGAGGAGCAGGTAACAGCAGATTTGTTGAAGGACGGAGGAGAAATTGTGCTAGAAAAACTAGCCACCCTGAATACGCAATGTCTTGTGACCTCGAGAGTACCAAAAGCTTTGATGAACGCTAACATTACCTTAATTCATAAGAAAGGAGACGTCAAGGACTTGAAGAATTACATACCAATCAGCTTATTATCCGTTGTCTAAAAGATATTTACTAAGGTAATCGCTAATAGAGTCAGGACAACCTTGGACTTTATTCAACCAAATGATCAGGCAGGCTTTCGTAAAGGATACTCGACAATATACCACATTCATACTATCAATCAGGTGGTAGAGAAATGCGCAGAATATAACCGACCCCTATATACAGCCTTCATTGATTACGAGAAAGCATTTGACTCATTGGAAACCTCTCTCTCTCTCTCTCTCTCTCTCAGCTGTGACGCAGGCATTGCGGAATCAGGGTGTGTAGAAGGGTGTGTAGAAGAGTGTTATGTGAAAACATTGAAAGATATTTATAACAATTGCACAGCTACTATAGTTCTCCATAAAGTCAGCAATAAAATTCCAATACGGAAAGGTGTCAGGCAGGGAGACACGATATCGCCAATGCTCTTCACTGCCCGCTTAAAGGAGGTATTCCGGGGACTGGAATGGGAACAGTTGGGGATAAGAGTTAATGGAGAATACCTGAGTAATTTGCGATTAGCTGATGACATTGCCTTGCTAAGCCACTCAGGACAAGAACTGCAAAGCATGATCAATCAGACAGGGAGAGCAGAATGGTGGGGCTAAGAATTAACATGCAGAAAACCATAGTAATGTTCAACAGCCTAGCAAGAGAACAGAAGTTCACAATTGGTAGCGAGGTGCTGGATGTAGTAAGAGAATATGTCTACTTAGGGCAGGTAGTGACCGCAGATCCGTATCATGAGAGGGAAATAACTAGACGAATATGAATGGGGTGGAGCGCATATGGCAGGTTCTCTCAGATCATGAATGGTAGCTTACCAATATCTCTGAAGAGAAAAGTATACAACAGCTGTATGTTACTGGTACTCACCTATGGGGCAGAAACGTGGAGGCTAACAAAGAGGGTTTAGCTTAAGTTAGGAACAACGCAGCGAGCTATGGAAAGAAAAATGAGAGGTGTAACGTTAAGAGATCGGAAGAGGGCGGAGTGGGTGAGGGAACAAACGCGGGTTAATGACATCTTAGTTGAAATCAAGAGGAAGAAATGGGCTTGGGGAGGACATGTAATGCGAAGGCAAGATAACCGCTGGTCCTTAAGGGTAACGGAGTGGATTCCAAGAGAAAGCAAACGTAGCAGGGGACGGCAGAAAGTTAGGAGGGCTGATGAGATTAAGAAGTTTGCGGGGATACAGTGGCGGCAACTGACAAAGGACAGGGTTAATTGTAGAGACATGGGATAGGCCTTTGCCCTGCAGTGGGTGTGGTCAGGCTGATGATGATGATGAATGAGAAGGCGTCGTTGAAAACCTGAGCACATTCAGACTCTTTAATTATGACGCCATCGCTGTCGGAAAGCAAAATGTCGGGTTGAAAGCCAGGATTTATGATGCGCCAGAATTTACGACGGTTGTTGGTTAGCAGAGATGACGTGGAATGGATTTCAGTAGCGACTGGTAGTACTTGTCGTATTTCTTCTACTTTTCCCACGCGCTTAGAACACCATTTTTCACTGCCTGCCGGCAAAATCGCTTTTTCTTGTTATTCGCACGTCGCAACTTCTGAGTAAATCATGGTGCACTGCTGCTACATCTAATGGTCAAGAGAGGAACGAAGTCTTCGATAAGTTTGTTAAAAGTACTCTTGAATAAATCTCAGTTTTGCTTAACAGTGCGCAATAAATATTGATTAATGAACTTGGCGGAAAACATTTCTAATTCGAAATTTATTTTTTCATAGTTAGCTCTGTTGTGACATTTGATTTGTTTAACAGTCGTTTTCTTTTCGTTAAAAGAACCAATAATGAGTCCTGCTATTACGTCATGATCCGAAATGCCATCTAAATGAATACCGGAATGAATTACCGGAAGATAATCAGCTGCAATTCTTAGATATTAGATTGGAGAAAAAGGTGAATCATGTTTGTTCGTCCTTCCTACAGCGGTCGGAAAAGCGTTTGCTAAATTATCAGTTTGGGCATTCGAAAATGGTTAAATGCGGCATAGCAGTGTCTTGTTTAGGATCTGCACTTAATAAATCATGTATTGATACTTTAGGCAGCAGTTTCGGCTTCCCCAAAGATGTGATAGCGCTTGCTAGCAGCAAGGTCCCGAAGAAGATAAAGTGGTTTGGTAGACATGAAGCACAGGAAAATTCCGGTAATGATAGAACGAAGTATGCGGTAATACCCTACATTCATCAGTTATCCCATAGGCTTAAGCAGGTTGGCACTACATATGGGGTTAAAATGCTCTTTTCGGTCTCTAGTAAACTAGGCAAGGTTTGTGCTATTGTTGACAAAAGAGTCCGGGAACAGAAGCAAAAAAAGAGGCAAAAGAAAAAATGCATGCCAGGTGGATCATGAATCACTGTTTGTGCCATGTGCAGAGGGAATGGTATATGACATACCTTCTAAATGCGGCGAGAATTACATTGGGCAAACCTAGAAATGCATAAATACACGCTTACGCCAGCATAAAACCTCTTTGAATGGTGCTCCTTCATCAAATCTGTCCCTTCATTACAGAGATTGTCATCTGAACAAACCCGGTGTGCCCAAGGTGTCTAATAAAAAAGCATGCTTTTAACTGCTTAACAGGGCTAAGATTAAATTTAGACATCAAGACCAGCTGACTAGGGTGTTGTGTGAAGCCTATCACATTCACAAGAACAGCGACACGTGCGTTAGCGCACCATATGTAAACATACATGAGTGAAATTTTGTATCTAGATTCGTAACTTTCTTTTGCATGCTTTTTGCGGGAAGCACAGGCGCTTTGGGTTGTCAGTTGTGTGCATATAATCTGTTGTTTTCAAATAAACTTTCATTTGTTAGTAGCCCTTGTCCTTGTCCTTCCTTCTGTCTTTGTTCCTCGTCGCAGTGCTGGTGAAGTTTTCTAACTGAATAATGTCTGAACAATTATCGAGATTATTTGTTAATATTAAGTCTAGAATGTTGGCAGTACTCGATGTGCGACGTGTGGGATTGGTAATGTGTTCCTATAGTGAAAAATCAAGACATGATTGAAGAAACATGTTAGCTTCAGTTTCACTCGCTGTGACGGATTGTGTGAACCAGTTTATACTAGGGAAGTTAAAGTCTCGATATATGAGTATAGTGCAGTTAGGGAAACGCGTACATATTTCACACAGAATTCGATCAAATTCATAAGAAAAGCCATTAATTATGTTATGAGGATGATAAAAAACACCAATAATTATATCAGTAGAACAACACTTAAAAGAAACTCATGTACACTCAAGAAAAGAACTAATCATGAGAGGCACAGTTGCCAAATCATCCCTTATCGCCACCTCCTCTCCGGTACGGTCGGTCGCAACGAAAGATGATAAAATGTGTCTGGCTGACAAAAATCGAACAATGAGGACTAGCATCACTAAGCCATGTTTCGGTTAGCGCTAATAAAGATGCGCTAACCATAGAAGAACCGCTTGCAGCTATGTGCTACCTATGTATTTTGTAGCGATAGCCACACTATGCCAGTTGCTTCGCGAGGTCAGCGTGGCTGCGCGCTGAGCCGTGGCACCAGCGCAACTCCGCCTGTGCGCATGTGCGGAGAGACGTCATAGCGTACAGCTGGAGTGCGCGCCGGGCACCTCGCCCCTGCGCCGACGGCGGTGTAGACGCCTCCCGGCATGCGCGAAGTGACGTCAAATCACGCATCTAGTGCGCGCCGCGCGACTACGTTATGCTAGCATCTCCAACCTTCAGTGTGGTGGTGCCGTGGCCACCGTGGCTGGTCACGTTGAGCGGAGCAGCTGCCAGTGGCGCGGCGCGCCGGCGAAACCGAGTGGGGGTGGAGTGGAGAGGGGGGAGTGAGTGAATCCACCTCCAGGGAAGAAGAAGATGAAGAAGGAACGCCCTTCGAAACGGAGCGGTGAAAGACTGGTTTTGCAATTCGACTGAGCGAGTTCCACTGTACCAGCTGTAGCTATCGCGTCGCTCCAGGTTTAATCACAGATAAACCACAGCCATTTTTTTGCTCAAGGAATGAGGGACGCCGTAGTGCAGAGCTCTGGATAGTTTAGACCACAGGGGTTTTTTAAGGTGCACAGACATCGCACAGTACATGGACCTCTAACATTTCGTCTCCATCGAAATTCCACCGTCATGGCCGGTATCGAACCCGCACCTCGAGCACGATAACCACTTAGGCACCGTAGCGGGTTACCCCTCTGTGAAGTGGCTTAACAGCACAGTACTTTCTAATGCGCTCACCAAAGTGTGGCTAAGCAGTTGATCACAGGCATTGAAGTAGTCGCAAAGTACACGCAATACACAGATTCTTATTTCAGCCTTGTCGCTATTCGCTCGCCGAGAATATGCCTAAGACAGGGGGTCGACATCACTGCTGTGTGCTATATGCACGTGTAACACCAAAAAAGGGAGCCCTACAAACGAATTTTATATAAGACTAACGGGCAGATATCGTGCACTGCACGGAAATATGCTATGTGCAGGGAGGGCCAGACTGGTGCTGCATCGCAACAAGACATCACGACTGATGGCTGAACGAGAATGATGTTTGCGATGTCGAGCTTATGATTCGGTGTGTTTCCTCGTGCGGTCTTGGGAGCCACGCTTGCCCACTCGCGGGGCAGTTCCTGTCTCTCCCGTGCCGTCGCAGCAGTGGTGAAACGCTGCGTGACGAAGCAGCGAGGCATTACAGCAGATGGCGTAGCGTCGCGGATATTCCTGACGTTGGTCCGCTTCTATTTTCTTCTTTGACACTTTGATGTTGTTAATAGTTGTGGTGTTTGGCTACTAGTCGCAAGGACGTCCGAGGGAAATCGGGCAGGGACGACCGCATTTAGATAGAGGCGAAAGGCAAAAAGGCCAGTACAGGCTCTGCTACGTTAGTGCACCGTGAGGCAGTTTTTATCCTAACGCGAGAGTTCTGAGGCCCCGTTACCAAGAAAATCAGGCATCGGCGTTGCCGGCGCTGAGAGCGAAAACTCACGAGCATGGCTTTGGCAGGTGGTGCCCACAGAGCAATCTATAGGAGGCACGTGGGCCACAAGGTCACGTGACCTTGCACCGAGTCATCGCAACCTGCCCACCGGATAGTGAGTAAGCTGCCCACCGTGGAATTTAAATTAATGACGGCCGGTCGCTCGGGAAGAGCAAACCTGGGCGGCCCAAGGCCCCCTGCAGGGAGCGCCTGCCATCGCAGTCCAGTGGCGCATCGCTTAACCGCTGCACCACTGCGCGAAGAGGGGTATGAGGACTTCCAGGCATCTATGAATGTATAGAAACGGATCGACTTTATGTATATAAGGGATTAACCTATTACGCTATCGCGTCATAGCTTTAAGGCGGAACTTGTGTCCTTGATTTTTTTTTCGTTGAGATGCCGCGGTCTAAGGGGCTGCAAACATTGCGAATTGCGTGCTTTACAAAGACCCGGAACGACAGATCAGCTATGATCGATGGTCGCTGTGAAGGAGGGCTCTGTTATTTACAAATTACATTGTACAATGCACTGCTGCTTATGTGTTCTGCCTCGATCAATCGAAATACTGGGCCGCGGCCGAGATCACCAGCCGAACGTGAAAACCACGGAGCCGGTCCGGTGGGTCGCCATAAATATTACGCGAAAGTTATGGGATAAAGGAACTTTACACGACAATAATACAGGGAGTTTCACCTAAGAACTTGAGCAACTTTAAAATATACGTTTTTGAGTTAGAAGAGCACTTTTTTCAGCATACCAGTGCGAACAGTCCAGCGGATCAGAATACATCTGAAACGTGCTAACTAGTAGGTTTGGTAACTAAAATCGGCTTTTAGTGTTTAGCAATTACTGCTAATCTCCTTATTTATTAAGCGTGTAGGCCACCGTAGGTAACATTCCTATTAGTTTTTAAAATTTCTAAAGGGGACTCGGGGTTGCATTCCCGCCTATAATCAGTTTTCAGTGCGCGCCCTCTGTCCCTGTGATATAGTGGTCGCTGGACACTTAGAAAACTCATTTCCTTGCCGCTCTTTTTCCTTTTTTCCCTTTTGTTCCCCTCCCCAAGTCTAGGGTAGCCAACTGGGCATCGCCTGGTTAACCTCCCTGCCTTTCCGTCCGTTTCTGTCTCTCTCTCTCTAAAATGCAGTTACTCTCGGCGCAGTGGCCTACCAAATTTCGGCTATTTCACCGAGAGGCTTGTACTGGAGGGGTTGCTTTGCTGCGCGTGTATTTTGGTCCGATGTAGCGTAAATTTGTTCGGCCACAGCGCCGAGGGAAACTGCACTTTCGAAATTCTAAAAACGTGGTGCGGATATTACGCAAAGCCGAAAGTTGGTCAAGTTGGATAAAGTTCATGGTGTAACACTAGCGCGAAAAACCACAGTTACGAGTCTGCGCTTGTCTGCGTCGTTTCAATTCCGTTCCTCGCGTTCCATTTGCTCTATTGTTACATCATGGATATTACTTATGGATCGCTACATGCCTCTCAGTGAATAAGGATAGACAGTAATAGAGGTTCCTACTCAGTATTAGTTATCTATCCTTCTAGCTAGCACCTCCTAGCTCTAGTCTGATGTGATACACCGCACACAATGTTGTGCCGAAAACAGCGCACTTCTAACTGAAAAACCTTTTAAAAATTGCAGAACATCTGAAGTGAAACACCCGTTGCAAGAAAGTTAGCGCATGTGTGTAGCTCAAAAATTCGATGTCTCACCACGGATAACACCTTAAAAAACAATATAATCTTAAGCTTCTATTAGTCTGGTGTGCTTGAAGTCTCCGCAATCGCTCTTTGCGGACGACGTTCGTGTCTGCTGCCTCGATTGGGCGGCAACATTTTTCGATGATTGCTTAGCTCCCGCCAGCCGTTGTGTGGCGTGGGCCGGCTGCTTCACTTGATAGTAAAATGTGTGCTTGGCTCTAGCGGAGGGCATTACGAACGTTGACTAACGCAGGATATCGTGTGATCCCGAATTGAGCTGACAGCTTCTACAAATCCGAATCGTCAAGCCTTACCACTAGTTTTGGCGATGCGCAGTGGCTAGATTCAGCAGATGATGGCTTTGTATTTAACCCTTATACCGCTTCGGAGCGCTGCAAATAAAGCAGCAACCCTTGATGCCACGTTGGCCTACGCGGCTAGTTGCAAACTTTCGCATGTTTAGCGATTGAGGTGTGAGCTAATGTTATTCGCAACAGGTGCGCTCGGTAACCGGAAACAGCCGTGTAAACCGGCTGACGCGCATGGAGTCATTGTTCGGCAAATGCTCGACGTAAATGTGGTGTGCAACGTAAATTAGGACGTAAAAGACCCACTTTCGGCAGTGGCGCAACATCGTACCACTGGTGCGAAAAGAAGTTCCGAAACTGCCGAAAGTGCAGGGCTGTCATACAGAAGGAAATGAATAATTAGGCGTCGTTTAGTAAGTTCGCGCGACGCCCGTGATTTACTAATGAGCTGTAATTGATAGAGTTGCATTGGCAGCAGTGTATATTTGGCTAATAGCCCAAAGACAAAGCATTAGGTGCAACCATTTCGATGCGAGGAGAGCATTACGTGAACTTACAGGGAAGGGGCGTACCTAGCTTTTTACGTGCATATATACACATGGTTCTAGATATTGTTTTTCAGCTCAGATAGGGACATATAGGGTAATGCACAGATATGACCATATATATAATCTGTATTTACATTTACTGCGATATCTAATTTAATTTCCAGATACAGATATATAGGGAATCGGGTAGATCAAGCCGTATACGGTTCATATTTGCGTTTACTACCACAGATGACCTAAATCCAGATGCGAATATATAGGGAATTGGGTACATATGGATATACGAGGCTGGATATATAGGTTATATGCCCAAATATACCCAATTCTCTATCTTTATAAAGATTTTTTAATAACGTCTTATTGGTCATTTTCGCACTGCAGCGATCATAAAACACTGCAGGCATGTGAACATGCCCCAGAATTATCTTGTCATTCACTTCAAGCAATAATATCACACTATACTGCGATCGATAGAATGCATTTCTTAACGCAAGCTAGTCTGCCACTGCGGAAAATCACATAAGCGGTTGTTGGCCATGATTAGAATTCAAGCTGCTGGTATGTGTTAATGAACAGGACAGAACAAATCTCAGGACGCTTAACCTACCCTTAACAGTACAATGCGAGACCCCTCCCGCGCAAAAACTCTTTCACGGATTTATATAATGCGGGGTGTCCTCATACGACTACTGTCGCAGCGCTGCAGCGGTTAAGCAATGTGCCACTGCCCCGCCAGGTGGCTGTTTCGAACAGCCACTGGAATCGTTTGCGTGGTGGGTTGCTCTTCCGGATCTGCCGTAAGGATCATATGTACATACTCTTTGGGAGCCTGTTTTTCTATCGGGCAATCAGCTAATGTGCCGTGCAAAGGTTGTCACCTGCTCGCTGTGAGCAGTCTGCTTTTTGTGAAGCAGATGGAAGGATGCCGGCTTCCCTCGTGAACGCCAGCTCTGATTAAAACAACCTTACAGAAATAGGTTCAAAAACTATATTCACTAAAGTTCACTGTTGAAAGTAAGTTACGACTACACAGAGAAGGTGTGTTTTTCTTCAAAACATGCATCCTCAGCAGATGTCAAGTTGAATCAAACCAACCAGACTTCTTGATAAAAAAAAAGCTTCAATGATCGTAGCTTATAAACTGCGTCGTACTGTAGATGAGTCGTATTGTAGATTTCTGGCAATGGACAGTAAGATTGCCACTAATACTACCTTTTACTAGATTTAGATAATGTAGCGCTCTTTCATTCAAAACATAGTCCTGTTTCGCCAATCTACACTTTTTTACAACCCAGGGGAATACTTCAAACTTTTTTCTGCAGAAAACTGCCACCTGAAATACTGTCAGCAGGGAAAGCCGACATGCGTATCCGCTTGGCCTGATTTGACACTATCGTTTAATATATGTAGGCGATTGTTATTTTTTTCCAAGGCGGCTTAGATGCAATTCATAGCAACCACATGTTTCTCTTTATTTTAGAATATGAGCTGTTATAAGGGAGAAGGGTATTTTGTGACCAAGGGTTATAATACTATAGCTGTGGTTGTCAACGAAAGAAATTGTCCCTTCTAAAAGTATCAGTTGTTTACGCATGGAAATTCGTACGTGAATTTTAAGCCTCCTGCAGCGACCTTAACAGCCGTGATAACGTCGGGAACAGCTACGTCAAAGAGGAAATATGACCGTTGTGTAGAGCCAGCAATTTTCGATCAATATCAGTACAACGTTTACGCTTTTTCTGGAACATGCAAGTAGTGAAAAATTTGCCCGATGATAAGAAAGAAGACTGCGCTGCGCAATACGGAGCACGTCACGAAGATCACAAATATCTGTCACAAAGGTTTTTCAGCATTCCCATTGCTTGTAACAAAGTCTAGATTGCCCAAACAGGCTGATGTTTGAATGAAAGCTCTACTAAACTTCAATCGAGTGAAGGGTGGTATTAACGGCTGGCTAGAAATGCAGATGTCAACAAATGTGCAGTGAGATGTAGTTTCCAAGCTGCGCCAATGACATGCTTCAGCGCAAAATCATTAAAGCTTTCTTTATCAAGAAGGCTGATAACTACGGCAGCACGCGTTCACTATCGTAGCTTGAAAATGAAATGGCTTTTTTTTGGAGACATGCAATTATATTCTACGTCAAGAGAAGGTAGTTAAGCGTCAAATCTTTTCAAATAAAATCAGTTCACAGTGACAACATTTACATACAAGGGATGTCATTGCGAAATCTTTAAAAGGCATGCCGATAACCACAGGAAGCCTGGTAAACTCCCGCGGACATCCCTAGCATGTTTCGACCGTGCTTTCTGTATTCAATGGAGGTCCGTAAGAAGTCCTCGGGGATTTGATAGCCATTAACAAGAGCATATTAGACATATTAGTCGAAAAATTTAAATTGCCCTCTGTATTTTTGCAGGCCCAATAAGCAAAAACTTCCTCTGCCCACGTGAAAAATAATTCCAGAATCATTTGCATTTTCTGTTGTTTAGACCTGAAGCCTTCAACTGATTAAAATAGTGTTGGTGCCTGGCCCGCTGCTGACAGTTTTAGGGGTAAAATCTGCATATCATTAGGCGCTCTCACGTCGTACATGTTGAAAAAGAAGCATATGTTAAACACAGATCTTGCTATAGAAATGCTACAAGCAGAAGCCATGCAGCACCAACACATTGAGCATGTATCCACAGAATTAAGAATTTCATCGAGATTATATGTTCCAGATCCCAAGATTCATGTTAATCTGATTACACAAACAAGAAATGAAAATGAGCGGACTACGTTGAAGGTATCTTCTATCAGAAAAAAAAACTGAAAGGTCCAGGCTGCTATCTTAGTAGATAACTATGCAAGCATAATGGGTCGTGATTAAAGCAAATGTCTGATATCACCCGAACGGGATATCCACCGGATAACACAACAGGACATCTCTAACAAGAGCTTCTTACCGACATCCCTCACAAGTATTAAAACGCGTTTGGATATTTGGCTCCGATTCTAATATCCACGGGATGTGGTGTTTTTACTAAGTTGAAAGTGCAGTACCATTGCGTTGTGTTTGCTCCGGCTCTTTTGCCTCCGCAACGCGCATGCAGCAGCGCGAGATGGAATGTTGCTGACAGTCGGAAACTTTAACGCGCCCCATGCAGAATGGGGCTACCCAACTAGCAGTAGAAAGGTAACTGAAATCTGGGAGACTGCTTAGCCGCAAGGGCACACCTCACTCATCGACCCTGGAAAACCTACGCGGATTGGTAACAGTGTAACCAAAGGACACGTGCCCCGATATTGCCTTTGCAAAAAATAGCGCCGATGTTACATGGGAGAATATCAACATCACCACAGGAAGCGACCACTATCTGCTGTGTACCACTTTCCAAGCGACGTATTGCAGAATGCGTCACCGGGAAGTGAAGCACACGAATTGGGACGTCATCAGGCACATCCGTTTGCAAAGACCGACGGAGGGGGTAGTAGATTTACGACAGTCGACGGAGCGTCTGCTTCAAGATGCCGCCGACACCTCGAAAACTGACGCAGGAAGAAAACGGTCCCATTCCGGATGCTAAGCTAGTACCCACGATGGAAGCACAACGCAGTATACACGCTCGATGGCGTAAAATTAAGCATAACCGGCGCTTAAAAACTCGACAAGCCCGATTTGAAAAGGATATCGGGGCACACATGTGGGAGCTTGGCCGAAAGCAGTGGCATCAGACATGCGACTGCCATAATGAGCAACTGGGCAATAAGAACACATGGTTTCTGCTCAAGCATTTACTCGATGCTACGAAAACTAAGACCGACACTCAAAAGACCCTACAGAGGATCGCGCAAGCTTTCCAGGGCAGCCATGAAGAGCTCATGATCACATTAAAAAAATCAGCACGTAAACACTACCCAGGATATACCCAAGCCCGATGGGTATCCAGCGTCGGATAATGCTCTCATCGATAGGGTTCTTACCGTATCGGAGGTCACAACTGCTCCTAATAAAATTAACACCACCACAGCAGCCGGGGAGGATCGCATCACCAATAAGATGTTCCGCAACTTAGAGGGCAAATCAGTAGAGGACCTTACGGACCTCTTCAACAGATATTGGACAGAAGGCAGCAACCCCGACGAATGGAAGCACACTTAAATCATTTTCATTCATAAACCGGGTAAAAGACTCGGGATTGGGAGCCTCCGCCCGATTCGCTAACATCATGTCTAAGAAAGATAATGGGGCATATTGTCTTAAACAGGCTCCAAATGCACGCAGGCGCAGAAGACAAGTTTCCCCCGTTCGTGATTGGGTTTCGAGCAGGCCTGTGGACTGAGGACATCACGTGGCAGCTACAACAAGACATTATACATCTAAATCGCATAAGAGCAACGCGTATCATCCTGGGGCTCGATGTGGGTAAGGCCTTTGACAATGTGTCGCACGCGTCCATCGTCTCTCGCCTGTCACTGATGAGCGTAGGCAAACGGACATACGATTACATCGCCACCTTTCTGAACCAGCGCACGGCTACGCTGCACATCGGGGACAAAAGTAGCAACAAAATTACACTCGGCACCAGAGGAACCCCGCAGGGCGCTGCACTTTCCCCGTTTCTCATAAACCTTACAATGAGTGGCATCCCACGTCTGCTAGATGGTATCCCACATAAACATCATTCTATATGCGCCGGCCTCACCATATGAACCAACTCCAGATCCGATGGAGAGATTGCAGAGTCATTACACCGAGCTATCTACACGGTACACTCTTTCGTGCTGGGGTACGGCCTTGCGTGTTCACCGGCTAAATCCGAACACTTCGTTAGCAGGAAAAAACTAGCCTCACAGGCAGCACCCGACCCTCGGGAACCTATCGAGTTGCTCATTGACAACCATCAAATACCCCCGGTAGCCACGATCAGGGTTCTTGGCATGTGTATTAAGAAGAATGCTCTCAACACGGAAGGGATCCACCCTCTACGCGTAACGGCGCACCAGATACGCGGGCTGGTGAGGCGCATTGCCGCCCGTCACAGGGGCATGAGAAAAGCCAACTTGTGCCGGATCATGCAATCATTCATGATAAGTCGAATCACGTACGCCTGACCTTACTAGCACCTGCGTTACAGGGACGAATACGCTCATAATAGCATCATTATAACGGCATACATCGCGGCCCTTGGCCTGCCGGCAAGCGCCAACTCAGATCAAGTGCTGCAGTTGGGAAATATTTTCACAGGCTCGTTCCATAAGCTCGAGAAGCTCCATAAGATGGCACAAATGACCCGCATTTCGCGCACTGCTGCGGAATACGTAGTTCAAGACAAACTCCACATCTACCCTGCTGAGGAGGTATGTGCAACATCACATTTATCTGTCGACATTACCAAAAAACTAGTTGTTAAAGCAGTAGCGAAGAACATGGTGCCAGACAAACACGACGCCCGCAGGAAAGCAGGGGCGCAGGCCCTTGTGAAACAGTACGAGAACGAACCACGAGCTGAACATACGTGGCATGTATGGCCACTCCAAAGCCCGGCCTCGTGATCGCCACAACCTTTCACGCTTGCTCTATACGCGAGACAGGAAGTAGCTCTCGCACTGGCCATAGCGGATCCCGGCACCAAAACGATGCTAAGCGGCTCTAAGGGCGCCTTTTAAAATTTCGCCAAAAACACTTAAGCGCGCTCGCAATGCGAATTCTGCGCAACCGGACTCTAAATCACGACATCAATCTCGTATGGGTCGGCTCACGCGGTTAACTCCGGAAAAGAGACAGTCGACTGTCTAGCCCAAGGTTTAACCAACCGGAGGAAGGGATACATCTCGGGAACGGACGCCCCCGCCGAGGCGCCTTGTTCGTACGCGGAGGTTACAGACTCTTATCGCGAGCAAAGATGCACGTACCCCGCCCCTCACCCTGACCTGGACAGGGCGCAAGCCCCGACATTCAGACGCCTAAAAAAAAAGTAATTCTTAGCCCCTACCGATTATGTCTAATCACTAACGGTGAATATGATCCTGTATGTACGCACTGCGGTGACGGGATGCACACTACCCAAGACCATATTTTATGAAAATTCGCTAGCAAACCCCATCCGACGACACTTTTGCCAGCTCCCTCAGCAGACGAATGGGGGCAGGTTCTCAGTCAGTTCAAGAAAAACAACCCCACTAGCCCTCATCACGCAAGGTCAAGAGGTCGCCCCCGACTGGAGGCCAACCTGTACTGGCTCCAGCAGCAACTAATCCCTTCCCTTTTGTGGCAGTAAAGTTCTAACCCCCCCCCCCCCACGTTTGCGCTTCATTTGTGCTGCGAATTTTTCTATACTAATTTAGGTGATGAAGATGCAGAAAATCTGAAAGGGCCAAGTTTTCCCACAGAAAGATTGCATCCCTCCTACTTCAGCTTGCCACTCGCTCTAAGAAGTCATCTTTCACGCGCAGGGTCTCACTGAGCCTGCGTGAAGCCGGCTTAAAGTCATCTCTACCGACAACTGAAAATTCAAGGCAGCTACGGCAAGCACGACAGTAACTTTGCGCAAGATTGATTTCCGCTGTCCAATTTTGACGAGGTCGTGAGTTCAAACCGCAAAAGCTATACGTACAGTCAACCACAGACCTAACACGAATTACGGAACGCGTGGTCCGGACTGCCGTCGGCGCCAAGAAGAGTTAGTCATCGGTGCGGGATAATGCTCTCTGTATGTTCGCGGTGGCTGACGTCAGCTGGTGCGCAGCTCGCTTTGACTGCTTTTCCGATTCTGCCTGATCGCCGCGAGGACAGCGCGTTCGTCACGGGGGCGTTTCTGCCGTTTTTGCTCGCCGACACGGCCTCCACGACCCGCAACGCTCTTTGCAGTTTGCTCTTCGCCGGTACCAAAAATTGCGCGCTATGCTGCCGCGGTTCGCAGCTATCGTCAGCCACCGTAAACATACCGACAGCATTATCTCGCACCCGATTACTATCACTTCGTGCCGCTGACATCAGACCAGGCCATGCGTTCCGTCATTCGCGTTAAGTCTGTGGGCGGCTCTACCACGCGACCAATACGCCCGCGGCTTTTCGAATCTGAGCCGGAGTGCGACATCCGACTGCACGACGGCGCACGCTCCCTCGAGCTGCTTACGACTGCAGTCGTAAACAGCACACGGAAGTCAACACTAACAAAATGAAATCTGGGGTTCTTAGGGCGTCTTACACGCTGAGAAATACAGTATTTCTACGGAGAGGACTTTGAACCCCGAAAAATGAGAAACCGGTTTAGTAACGGTCAGGACACGAGCCATTAATACGAGGCGTGAACCTTACTTGATTAGCCGCGTGCTTAGGAAATAAAATACAGCTTATACCGCTGGTAATGACTGCCCCAAAGGTGACTGAAGCGCAGGAACAGTAATTTTGTAATGAAATCGCAGTTCCACGCGCGTTCAGTTTGTTTACGACGAGGTAGCCGTCAACAAAGTTGTGGGTGCAAACGTACTTGATCTCGAAGTTGTGGGAGAACAGCTACTTTTGTCTTTAGAACACTGCATAAGAATGAAATAGTGTATTGGACAGAACCATCGGCTTACCACATCTGGACTTGAGCTGAGCGTCCTCCTCGCGAAGCTCCTCTTCGTGCCCGCGCTGCGCGAACACCGACTTTGTACTGGCTTGACGAGGGGATGGCGACTGGAGCGGGACACTGGGCGGACGATGTCTCATGAATGAGTAACGCGCGAAATGGTTGAGGGGCGTTATTGTAGTGAACGCAAGTAATCACGGGAAAATAGTCTGCCAGCTACTTCCGGTTCCAATTTTCGCCCACTCACTACAGTCGCCGCGCGTGACGGCATCGTTTATTCACTCATTTATTTGTGCTGTGACATGGTTCATTATCGTAAGATCAGCGCGTGCTGAGTATGTGCGTGTCCTGAACGCCCACCTATCTCTGGCCTTCCTCCCGGCTCCTCTAGTGCGCTGGTGGCTCAAGTAGACACGGGAAGAGAGACGGGGGTCTGCCTCTCTTGTAAAAGTCATGCGCAGTGCTTCTTGTCAGCGTTTCAGTGAGCCATCTGTTTTTGCTCCCTTGAGTGCGCTCATAATTGCAGCCGGGCGTGACGTGTGCACCCGGACCACCCGCACCACTGGCATGCTCCCCGGACACGTCACAATGACGCTGGCAGTTGCCGAGTACGGATGTTTGAAAGCATTCCCGATGCGACATCCCCATTTCGCGCGAGTCAGTGTGAGCGTTCGAGCACTTCCCGCACGATTTGTCGATATCGGAAGCTGCACAGAGGAGACGCAACCTGATCAACATCACCGCTTTGAGCGGGAGCGATTGTGGGTTGCAAAGCCACGACAGAACACGCTTATCTTTCGGGATTGTCGCTTTCTGCGTTAATGACACGCACATATGCAGCGCGCGCTGATCTTACGATGATGTACAGTGAACCATGTCACAGCACAAATAAATGAGTGAATAAACGATGCCATCACGCGCGGCGACTGTAGTGAGTGGACGAAAATTGGAACCGGAAGTAGCTGGCAGACTATTTTCCCGTGATTACTTGCGTTCACTTCAATAACGCCCCTCAAGCATTTTGCGTGTTACTCATCCATGAGACATCGTCCGCCCAGCGTTAGTGCCAGCACGCACTAACAGTAACAGAGCTCACCCGCGAACAACTCCAGAAAACGAGACGGGCGCGCTTGCGCCAGCTGACCTCAGCTGCACTTCCTGCAGATATATCAGGGACTTCGGCTGGTTGCGAGGCTGGCGGGTCCTGCCCACAAGAGACCGCCTTGCGGCGTGGGGCGTGGCGCCCTCTGTCCGATGCCCGCAATGCGGTCTCTTAGAAACATTGCGGCACGCAATGTTCGACTATGTAGTGGCGCGCACCTTTTGGATAATAGTGTCAAGGATGTTTGCAACCCGCCTGGAAGCGCGCACTAGTTCACGCGAACTGTTTGCAAATATGCTCTTGTGTGTCGGCATGTTCGTTTTGTGGCGGCAGCGCGGAGTGGCTTCGTTAAATGGCCGTCCGCAAAGAGCGATGTTTCGGATTTTGCAGCGCCTCCGCATGCGCCTCTTTGAGCAAGCATGCGTGGACGCACTGTCAATGAGCGCGGCTGAGTTTTTCCGCAAGTGGTCGACGTACGTAGTACTTCATCGCCCTGCGCGGGCGTCGAGTGTCGGCCTCATTACTGCCCTACTGACGTGCTCAGTGCAGTGGCACTGCGCATGTGCTTTAATGATCAGACCTTTGAGTTCAACAGTTCAGTTTTGTATTTCTGTTGCTTTCGAAAAAAATAAACTTCTCTTTCGACGCCCAGCATCCCGCTCCAGTCGCATCCGCTCGTTAAGCCAGTACAAAGCCGGTGTTTGCGCAGCGCGGGCACGACGACTGCTGAGGAGCTTCGCGAGGAGGACGCTCAGCTGAAGTCCAGATGTGGTAAGCCGATGTTTCTGGCCCATAGGCTATTTCATTCTTATGCAGCGTTCGAAAAATAAAAGCAGCTGTTCTCCCGCCGCTTCGAGAAAAAGTACGTCTTCACCCTCAACCTTGTTGACGGCTACTCCGTTGTAAACCAACTGAGCGCTCGCGGAACTGTGTTTTCACTACAAAATTACGGTTCCTGCGCTTCATTTACCTTTGGGGCAGTCATTACCAGCGTTATATGCTGTATTTTATTTTTTTAAGCACGCGGCTAATCAAGTGAGGTTCACGCCTCATAGTAATGGTTCGTGTCCTGACCGTTACTAAACCGCTTTCTCATTTTTCGGGGTTCAAAGTCCTCTCCGTAGAGGTACCGTATTTATTCAGCGTGTAAGCCTCCCTACGAAGCACGGTCTTCAATTTGTTAGTGTTGACTTTCGTGTGCTGTTTATGACTGCAGGCGTAAGCAGCTCGAGGGAGCGCGCGCGCAGTCGTGTAGTCGGATCTCGCTCTGCGGCTCAGATTTGAAAAGCTGCGAGCGCATTGGTCGCGCGGTAGAGCCGCCCACAGATTTAATGCCAATGACGGAACGCATGGCCTGGTCTGATGTCAGCGGCAAGAGGTGATAATAATCGGTTGAGAGATAATGCTGTCGGTATGTTTACGGTGGCGGACGATAGCTGGTGCGAACCGCGGCAGCATAGCGCGCAATATTTGGAACGGCGGAAAGAAAACTTCAAAGAGCGTTGCGGGGCCGTGGAGGCTGCGTCGGCGATCAAAAACCGCAGAAACGCCCCCCGTGACGAATGCGGTGTCTACGCGGCGATCAGGCAGAATTGAAAAAGCAGTCAAAGCGAGCTGCGCAGCAGCTGTCGTCAGCCACCGTAAACATACAGGGAGCATTATCCCGCACCGATGACTATCTCTTCGGGGCGCTAACGGCAGTCCGGGCCACGCATTCCGTTATTCGTGTTCAGTCTGTGGGTGACTGTACGCATTACTTTTCCTTTTGGAACTCACGATGTCGTCCTATCAGACCGCGGCAATGAATATTGCGCAAAGTTACTGTCTTGTTTGCCGTAGCTAGCTTGAATTTTGATTTCTCTGTAGAGATGACTTTAAGCCACCTTCACACAGGCTCAGTGAGCCCCTGCGCGTGAAAGATGACTTCTTAGAGCGAGTGGCGAGCTGAATTGGGAGGGACGCAATGACGGGTTATTTCCCGACGCCCGGGGCCATCTTTCTGTGGCCCTTTCGCATTTTCTGCACCTTTATCTCCTAGAATTAGAGTAGAAAAATTTGCAGCACAAATGAAGCGAAAACATGGTGGTGGTGGTTACTACTTTCATCATCATCATCATCAGCCTGACTACACCCACTGCAGGGCAAAGGCTTCTCCCATGTCTCTCCAATTAACCCTGTCCTTTGTCAGTTGCCGCCACTGTATCCCCGCAAACTTAATCTCATCCGCCCACCTAGCTTTCTGCCGTCCCCTGCTACGTTTGCTTTCTCTTGGAACCTACTCCGTTACCCTTAAGGACCAGCGGTTATCTTGCCTTCGCATTACATGCCCTGCCCAAGCCCATTTCTTCCTCTTGATTTGAACTAAGATATCATTAACCCGCGTTTGTTCCCTCACCCACTCCGCTCGCTTTCGATCTCTTAACGTTACACCTATCATTTTTCTATCCATAGCTCACTGCGTTGTTCTTAACTTAAGCTGAACCCTTTTTGTTAGCCTCCACGTTTCTGCCCCATAGGAGAGTACCGGTAGGATACAGCTGTTGTATACTTTTCTCTTCAGGGATATTGGTAAGCTACCATTGATGATCTGAGAGAACCTGGCAAATGCGCTCCACCCCATTCTTATTCTTCTAGTTATTTCCCTCTCATGATGCGGATCTTCGGTCACTATCTGCCCTAAGTAGGCATATTCTCTTACTACTTCCAGCACCTCGCTACCAATGGCGAACTGCTGTTCCGTTGCTAGGCTGTTGAACATTACTTTGGTTTTCTGCATGTTAATTATTAGCCCCACCGTTCTGCTCTGCCTGTCTAACTGATTGATCATGGTTTGCAGTTCTTGTCCTGAGTGGCATAGCAAAGCAATATCATCAGTGAATTGCAAATTACTGAGGTATTCTCCATTAACTCTTATCCCCAACTGTTCCCATTCCAGTCCCTGGAATACCTCCTGTAAGAAGGCAGTGAAGAGCATTGGCGAGATCGTGTCTCCCTGCCTGACACCTTTCCGTATTGGAATTTTATTGCTGACTTTATGGAGAACTATAGTAGCTGTGCAATCGTTATAAATATCTTCCAATATTTTCACATAGCACTCTTCTACACCCTGATTCCGCAATGCCTGCATGACAGCTGAGGTTTCCCCTGAGTCAAATGCTTTCTCGTAATCGATGAAGGCTATCTATAGGGGTTGGTTATATTCCGCGCATTTCTGTATCACCTGATTGATAGTGTGAATGTGATCTATTGTCTAGTATCCTCTACGATAGCCTGCCTGATCATTTGGTTGACTAAAGTCCAAGGTTGTCCTGACTCTATTAGCGATTACCTTAGTAAATAACGTGTAGGTTACTACTTTACTGCCACAAAAAGGGGAAGGGATTAGTTGGTGCTGGGGAGAGTACAGGTCGGCCTCCAGTCGGGGGCGACCTCTTGACCTCGCTTGATAAGGGCTTGTGGGGTTGTGTTTCTCGACGTGGTCAATAGCCGGCCCCATTTCACTGCTGAGGGAGCTGGCAAAAGTGTCGTCGGAGGGGGTTTCCTAGCACATTCCCATAAAATATGGTCTTTGGTAGCGTGCGTGTTGTCACCAGAGTGCGGACATGCAGGGTCATATTCACTGTTAGTGATTAGGCATAATCGGTAGGGGTTAAGAATTACCTTTTTTTTGTAGGCGCCAGAATGTCGTGGCTTGCGCCCTGTCTAGGTCGGGGTGAGGGGCGGGATACTTGCATCTTTGCTCGCGATAGGAGTGTGTAACCTCCACGTACGAGCGAGGTGCCTCGGCGGGGGCTTCCGCTCCCGAGAAGTATCCCGTCCTCCGGTTAAACCTTGGACTAGACGGTCGACCCCCTCGTTTCCAGAGTTACCCGCGTGAGCCGAAACCCATACGAGGTTGATGTTGTGATTTAGAGCCAGGTTGCGCAGAAGTCGCATTGCGAGCGCGCTTACCGAGTTTTTGACGAAACTTTGCAAGGCGCTCTTAGAGTCGCTTAAAATAGTTTTGGTGCGGGGATCCGCGGTGGCCAGTGCGAGAGCTACTTCCTCAGTCTCGCGTATTGAGCAGTGTGAAAGGTTGTGGCGATAACGGGTGCTGACTTTGGAGTGGCCATGCATGCCACGTATGTTCCGCCTTTTATGTGTTGATATGCGTCCGCGACACTGCTGGTGGTTAGTTTTCGTACTGTTTCACAAGGGCCTGCGCCCTTGCCTTCCTGCGGGCGTCGTGTTTGTCTGACACCATATTTTTCGCTACTGGTTTAGCAACTAGTCTACTGGTAATGTCGACTGATAAATCTCATGTTTGACATACCTCCTCAGCAGGGTAGATGGGGAGTTTGTGGAGAATTACGCGTCCGGCAGCTGTCGCGACAAGCGGGTAACTTGTGCCATCATATGGGCTTCTATTAGATCAGCGAGCGTGCTAACTACATCAGTTGACCTCAGATGGCGTATGCCGGCAGGCCAAGGGCCGCCTTGTATGCTGTTATAATGATGTTATTAAGAGCGTATTCGTCCCTGCAACGCAGATGCTAGTACGGTCAGGCGTACGTGATTCGACTTATCAAGAATGATTGCATGATGCTGCATTGGTAGGCTTTTCTCATGCCCCTGCGACGAATGGCAATGCGCCTCACCAGCCCGCGTGTCTGGTGCGCCGTGACGCGTAGGCGGCGGATCCCTTCCGTGTTGAGAGTATTCTTCTAATACACATGCCAAGAACCCTGACCGTGGCTACCAGGGGTATTGGATGGTTGTCAATATGCAACTCGATAGGTTCCCAAGGGTCGGGTGCTGCCTGTGAGGCTTGTTTGTTCCTGATAACGAAGAGTTCAGATTTAGCCGGTGAACACGCAAGGCCGTTCCCTGTGTACCCATGAGTTCAATCGTAAATATTATAAATTCTTTCTACAGTGTGCTCGTATGCGATCTGCCACCGTTTTATGCATGTGTTTATTTTATTATTTTGTAATGGCTCTTAGATGAGCCACAGGCATTTTCAAGCTATTTTCTTTAGCTTTTGGCCTGTGGCTCATCCTAAAGACTGTATGCACATTTGTAAAATAAAATAAAGTTTGGATTGTCAAATCTCTCCATCGCATCTGGAGTTGGTTCATATGGTGATGTCGGCGCATATAGAATGATGTATATGTGGGATAGCATCTAGACGCAGGAGGTCACTCAAAGTAAGGTTGATGAGAAACGGTGAAAGTACAGCCACTTGCGGTGTTCCTGTGGTGCCTAGTGTAATTTTGTTGCTACTTTTGTCCCCGAAATGCAGCGTAGCCGTGCGCTGGTTCAGAAAGGTGGCGATATAATAGTATGTCAGGTGACAGGTGAGAGAGGATGGAAGCGTGTGACATTGTCAGAGGCCTTACTAACATCGAGTCCCCAAATGATAGGCGTGGCTCTTATGCGATTTGCATCTAGGATGTTTTGTTTTAGCTTCCACATGATGTCCTGAGTCCACAGGCCTGCTCGAAACCCAATGACGGACGGGGGAATGTCTTCTGCGTCGGCTTGCATTTGGAGCCTGTTTAATACAATATGCTCCATCACCTTTCCTAGACATGAATTAAGCGAAATTGGGCCGAGGTTCCCAATCCCGAGTCTTTTTCCCGGTTTATGAATGAAAATGATTTTAGCGTGTTTCCATTCGTCGGAGTGCTGCCTTCTCTCCAATACCTGTTGAAGAGGTCCGTAAGGGCATCTACTGATTTGCCCTCTAAGTTGCGGAACATCTTATTGGTGATGCGATCCTCCCCGGTTGCTGTGGTGGTGTTAATTTTATTAAGAGCAGTTGTGACCTCCGATACGGTAAAAACCCTATTCATGTGTGCATTATCCGACGCTGGGTACCCATCTGGCTTGGGTATATCCTGGGTAGTGTTTACGTGCTGATTTTTTTAATGTGATCATGAGCTCTTCATGGCTGCCCTGGAAAGCTTGCGCGATCCTCTGTAGGGTCTTTTGAGTGTCGGTCTTAGTTTTCGTAGCATCGATTAAATGCTTGAGCAGAAACCATGTGTTCTTATTGCCCAGTTGCTCATTATGGCAGTCGCATGTCTGATGCCACTGCTTTCGGCCAAGCTCCCACATGTGTGCCCCGATATCCTTTTCAAATCGGGCTTGTCAAGTTTTTAAGCGCCGGTTATGCTTAATTTTACGCCATCGAGCGTGTATACTGCGTTGTGCGGCCATCATGTGTACTAGCGTAGCGTCCGGAATGGGGCCGCTTTCCTCCTGCGTCACAGTTTTCGAGGTGTTGGCGGCGTCTTGACGCAGACGCTCCGGCCACTGTCTTAAATTTACCATCCCCTTCGTCGGTATTTGCGAGCGGACATATCTGAAGGCGTCCCAATTCGCGTGCTTCACTTCCCGGTCTGCAATGCGTCGCTTGGAATGTGGTACACAGCACATAGTGATCGCTTCCTTTGGTGACGTTGAGATTCTGCCATGTCACATCGGGGATATTTTTTGCAAAATGAAGGTCGGGGAACGTGTCCTTTGGTTGCACTGTTACCAATACGCGTAGGTTTTTCAGGGTCGATAAGTGAGGTGTGCCCTTGAGCCTGAGCAGTCTCCCAGATTTCGGTTACCTTTCGACTGCTATTTGATTAGCCCCTTTATGCATGGGCCGAGTTAGTCTCCGACTGTCAGCAACATTCCATCTCGCGCTGCTGCATGCGCCTTGCGGAGGCAAAAGCGCCGGAGGAAACAAAACAGGATGGTACTGCCCTTTCAACTTGGTGAAAACACCACATCCCATGGATATCAGAATCGGAGCCAAATATCCAAACACCTTTTAATACTTTTAACGGATGTCCGTACTAAGCTCATGTTATAGATATCCTGTCGTATTATCCGGTGGATATCTCGTTCGGGTGATATCAAAGACATTTGCTTTAATCACGACCCATTATGCTTGCATAGTTCTATACAAAGATAGCAGAGTGGACCTTTTAGTTTTTTTTTTCGGATAGCAGATATCTTCAACGTAGTCCGCTCATTTTAATTTTTTTTTGTATTGAGATTCACATTCGAATGAAATATTGCTTACCGAGCGGAAGCCACTCACTCCAAAAGGAAGCTTGGATCTGGAGCATATCGTTGGAGCATATCCTGTCGCTGTGACAGGAAAGATCGGCAAAGTGTTGGCGTACTAATAGCAGTCAGTAAAAAAAGTCATATTCTCTTCCCATAACATCAAGCATCGAAATTATATGGGTATCTGTTCAACTAGGCTACCGCAAAATAATTTAGGCGCATGCTATCGACCGCCTAATGCAGCTCCTACAGAGAGAGAGAGAGAGAGAGAGACTCTTTAATGAAGAGGAGATAATTTAGCCGGCGTTTAAAAATCGCTTGCATGCTACTCTGCGTAGGGAGGGGAATTTGGGAGATAAAGACAGAAGGAGAGCAGAGTGGAAGAGGTAAAAAAAAACGAAGATAAAATGCGGCCATGAAATGGGTACTAAGGATGCAATGGCGAGTATTGATGTAACCTATGGAATGACGGAGTGCATAGTCCATCAAAGGGCTGACGAAGTTCACTGCATGAAGAATGCATGAAGGAAACGTGCAAGTGAATTTAAAGCTTATCGAGATGTCCAATGTCTTTTAAATATGTGAATATAAAGTTCAATGCAAGTCTCTGTTGCCTAAGGCGGGCTAAGGGACCTAAAACTTTGTTCATTGTAAGGGGCACTGAGCAGAGCTTCTGCATGCAATATTCATAGTACGCACGCTCGGTAGCATATGCAGGGCACTCAAGCAAGACATGCTCCACAGTTTCTATCACGGCACAGTTGTCACAGTGCGGACGGTCCATTTGTCTAAAACGGTATCGTAAGCCGTTTGTATATGCAGAATTCAGACGAAGTCGATGATAAAGTGTTTCCAGATGTCGAGGAACTCTGGATGAGAGTCTTGATCTAAGATGTGGGTCGATTGAGAGAAGTAATTGGTACTGATGTGTCAGCAAACTCCAAAGCCGATACATTTCTTCGAAAGCAAAACTTTTGGCCGTCTGGGACGCATCAAATTTCGTAAAAAAAGTTCTAATGTATCTCCGATGTTGATGGCCCTTACTGGCCGCTTCATCTGCTTTTTCATTAGACTGAATGCCACAGTGAGCAGGTACCCACTGAAATGTTATGCAGTGGCCTGCGGCAATAGCTAAATGATGTAGATATTCGATGTCCAGGGAAACTGGCTGGTGATTCGTTTTCTTCAGCAGGTTGGCCAGGATCTGGAGAGATGCATTCCTATCGGTGAAGATAACCCAACGGTCGGCGGTTTGGCGCAGGATGTAAGAAACAGCTTCCTTTATGCCGTGAAGCTCAGCTGTCGTGGAGGATGTCCTCCGATGCAGCCGGTAAGAAAGGGCATGGCCTGTTGAGGGCACATAAAGACCACATGAAGAGGTTTCTTTAGTAGTTGAACCATCGGTGAAGATATGGGTGTGCTGCCTATATTCCTCCTTTAAGTAGGCGAGAGTAGTTTGCAGAAGCGCTGCCTGTGGCATGAGTCCCCCAAGAAATGAACGGGTTCCGTCAAAACAGGTCTGCGACTGACAATATCATCTCCCTCGTCTCATCTATTGAGAAGTACCTTCATGCTGGGTACATCCCGACAGCCGTTTTCCTAGACATCAAGGCCGCCTTTGACTCTGTCTTTCACAATGCAATTCTCGCAGCCTTTGCCCGTCTTGGCCTTGGAGGAAAGCTGTACAAGTGGATTGGGCGTTATTAAAAAGAAAGGCAAATTTTTGTGACCACTCCAAACGGTCAAACACACTTTCACGCAGTAGAGAGGGGCGTACCACAAGGAGCGGTGCTCAGCCCTCTCCTGTTCAATATTGCCCTTATACACATAAGAAGAAACCTTCCGCGATGGGTCCGTATAACAATTTATGCTGATGATATCTGCATCTGGACCGCACCACGCTCGCGCTATATCACCCAGCAACGTCTACAGAGATCGCTATTGCACATTTCGATGTACCTGGCTTCCAGAGGTGTTCGTCTCTCGCCAGAAAAGAGTGCTGCAATGGCGTTTACAAGAAAAACGATGACCCGATATCCGCTGCTCCTAGGCGGACGATCGCTACCATATGCACGATCTCAGCGATTCCTGGGTGTTGTAATCGACTATAATCTGTCATGGACACCTCAGATAAAAAAACTCCGCGAGAGGATCACTGCAGCATCGCAAGTGTTTAGGTTCATGGCGGGAACAAGGTGGGGTAGCAACTGCCGATCAATGCTTCTGCTTGAAAAAGCCTACGTTGAAGGAACCTTGCGCTACTGTCTACCAGTGTTTCAAACATTATCTACATCAAGCAATAAGTCTCTCGTTGCCGCACGGAAAAACTGCCTGCGAATATGCCTGGGCCTCCCAAAGGGTTCCTCGGCATCAGGAAGAGTAGCGGAGGCAGGATGTCTCCCACTAGAGGTGATTGCCGCCCAGGAAACTATGCGTACCCATCTCCGCCATGTTCTTCAAGGGGAGAAGCACTTCCTGCGCCGTGTCCACCTAACTTACAGCAACTCTAGCTTTGGCCAGGCAGTGCAGCGCCTGCCCATCCCTACTATTAATCAGCCACAGAAACTACTACCTCTGCCCTTTCCTCCATAGACACTCTCTCCTGTAAAGGTGAATAAGTTTGTTCCAGGTGTGAATGCAAAGAGCCGCAGCTCCTACATTTCTTGCAGAGCTTCATGATACCATTAATGTCATCGTAACACGTTACCCTTCGTCATCTATCTTTCTGTTGGGTGATTTTAACTTTCCGGGCATCGACTGGTCCTCGGTGCAACCATCCTCATCTTCGACACTATGCAAGGAATTCACTTATTTATGCTCACTGTTTAATCTTATCCAAATTGTTACTCAGCCTACAAGAATTACTGAAGTTACAGCAAGTACATTAGACCTTCCCTACTGAAAAATCCGGTATGAATTTTAAACCGGAACCGCATACCGGGTTATTGTACAGGATTTGCGATACCGGATTACCGGAATATCCTGTATAAAACAGGACAGTCCTGTATAATACAGGACTCTCCTGTTTTGTACAGGATACTCAGGTAATCCGGTATCGCAAATCCTGTACAATAACCCGGTATGCGGTTCCGGTTTAAAATTCATACCGGCATACAGGACAGTCCTGTATTCTACAGGCTAGGCCCGTATTATACAGGAAGGCCCTGTATCACAGGACAAAGGCAGGAATAAAATGCTTCAAATATATCCCACTTGGACTAAATCTGCCCAAAAACTGGGGCCATAAGTGTACATGCCAAATGCTGCAATATACAGAGCCTCAGAAACTGGTAATCTGCGATTATCAGCGACTCGTATTGCAGTCGATGTGCAATTGTGTTATTTGCTCCCAGCTTTTACCAAGTATTGGTAGCTTGGTGAGTATTATAATGCATCAAAAACTCTAAAAGATGTTTATTTTTTTCGCATGTCTTGAACCGTTCACTGAGGTAATAATTTAACTCTTTGCGACGATCTACCGGCGCTGGGGTCTCTACAGGGTACTGGCCAATGAAGTAGTCAAAAGCACCTGCTGAAAAGTAAATATGATTGGTAGTACATAATGCCCCCAGCTTATCATTATTTGGGCACTGACACACAACATAATGCATTGAGAACTGTGACATGCAACTTACGGCCATTATTACTTTATTCATTGCGCAAATGCATAGAATCGCTTCAATTACCTAAATATATTGAGCATTCTTTAGCCAAAACACTACGCACGCTAAATATAGTCGAAACGTTGAATCAAGATGCAAGAATATATCTCGTTAGTGTATGTATGCTCTCTGCAAAATTCGATGATATTCATAGGCATATTTATTTAACCATGACATGAACGCCCGCCCTGAACTTGAAAATTTGTATCTTTCAACCACACATGAACACTGCCTGGTACATAAGAGAAAAATATATATTTACAGATACCAGCAGTCTAGGGCAAACATCGCGTCCCATGAATTTTAGAACCGCACCTTGTCCATATTTTAGCACCGTGATAAATTATGAGACTTCAACGATTGCTTCGATGCGCAGACACAACGTACAGTACCTTAGAATCTCGCACAGTCCGTATGTCGACGTCGTTGCGGCGAACAGCACGCTCCCACGTAATCCTACGTGAGTCTTTTGGGAACGAAAACACAAGCACTTTTGGTCCGTTGTCATAGTTTACTCTACAGTTGGGCACGCAGCAGCGACCCATTGCTTCAACAGCAGGTCACGACACGCAAAGATTTAGGTATCACGATGACAAGCAATTTCCTAGCCAGCACTCACGAACGCAAGAGCAATAAAACGCAGCAGCGCACGCTGACATGTCCGGCTACACGACTACGGAAGGGTGCAGAACTGGTTGAGGGAAGAAAGGAGACGTCTCAGTGTCGGAGGAATGCGGAGGGGTCAACGGCCAAAGTGGCTGACGTCAGAGCGGGGGGAAAGGAAAGCGCGCAGGCCTTGAGAATTCTCAGACCCAGGAAAAAGAGAAGGCAGTGATGAGAGAAAAAAAAAGCTTTAAAAAAAATTGCGAAGAGACGGGTTACTCGTGTAAGGTTTCTACAGGTGGTTTTTGTTTTTATTTTGTTCTCTCGAGCGCTGTATCTTTTAGCTAGCACGAAGCGTCGCCCTTAAGGGAACACCCAAGCTGCCGGCTCCGTTGAATTAACCTTTTCTTCGTCGATAGAAATGTTCTGTGCGATTTGTGATTAGTATGTCTTCCTGATGGAGTGAAGGGTGGGGCCACTCGCGATGGCGCTTGGACAAGTTGCGTTATCAATGGACTATCACTTGATGAAGAAGAAGTGCAAAGAATTCCTGCACGAAAACCAAGAATTTTATTTCTTCACCGATGCGTCGCTACAGACTGCCGCTAGCGAACATTAAGAAAGCTGCTGCAATGAACGCGACAGTAACAAACCTTTTGGAGCCTCTGGCGCAGTCACCGGAGGCTCGTCATGTTTATCAGCCAGTCGTGAAGTTCTGCACTGTGAAACCCAGAGTAATCTGCGCAGGACTTACGAAGACTGCTGGCGGATGTATACTAGCCGTTTGCCCGCACACAGCAGCCCTGGCTTTGTCAGGGTGCTGCACGGGAAGCCAATATGGCGGTTGCGCTCCATTCACTTTCATGCAGCCCCCGCCTTTCATACACAAACTGCATGTTTTGCCACGCTTAGCCCTTTTCTTTTCCTAACCCTTTCAACAAAACCGTGTATGTGTTGATTATCGCACTTATGCGCACGCTTACCCCCCCCCCCCCCCCCTTCCCCTTAAAAATATCTGCTGGCGTACAACAGTCAATCTGCAGACCAAGCACCAAAACCGCAGCACATATCGCTCTGAATACAGGCTGGTATGTCCGGTTTGAGCTCCGTACCGGACTAGTCTGTCCGGTTTGAGCTCCGTACCGGACTGGTCTGTCCGGTTTGAGCTTCGAACCGGGAATGGACTGTCCGGTATGAGCTCCGTACCGGAGCGGTCTGTCCGGTTTGGGATCAATACCGGACCGGTATGAACCGGTATAGCGATCAAACCGGACGGGTCTCGCCGGTATGAGAGTGATACCGGACCGGTATGAAACCGATATGTTCCGGTAAAATCCGGTTTGCCGCGATACCGGATTTTTCAATAGGGTTGTACTAACAACAGGCCCAGAACTGTGTTCAGAAATAACCTCAATGCCCCAGTTAAGCACCATTCGTTGCTCAATTTTTCTGTGAACATTCCTATACAAAAAACTCCGAGTCACACTAAAATAATACGCATGTATCACAGCGCTGACTTCAACAAAATTAATAATGAACTAGGTTCTTTCCTGGCCACCTTTATTGACGAATTCGACCCGCGATCAGTGAACGCAAAGTGGCTTTTATTCAAGAACAAAGTTTTAGATCTCACCAGCCGCTTCATAACTACTCGCGTAATATCTTATCACCTGCATGCGCCATGGTATAACACACATCTTAAGCGCTTGTCTAACCTTAAGAAACGCTTTTTCCGATCAGCTAAAAAATCACGCACTGAACATCATTGGTCCCGTTATCGCTCTGCAGCTTACAATTACAATTCTGCGGTAAAGAACGCTAAAGCAAACTACTTGAATAGCACTCTGCCGAGTTTGTTGCTCAATAACCCAAGAAAATTTCGGAGCGTCATTAACCCTTCTGGAACATCTAGAATAATACTAACCAATTCAAGTGACGAACCTATATCAGATACTAACTGTGCAAATGTATTGAATGATGTGTTTTTGAGCTTTTTTCAAGTGGTGTACCTACGGATTTCCCCCCACTGGATCATAATAACTTCCTCCCAATGTACCCTGTGCTCATTCATCCTGATAGTATAGTTAAAATAATTGACAACCTTAAGATATCCTCCAGTGCTGGTGTTGATTGCATTACTACAAAGTTCCTGAAAAGTCCGAAAATGTATTCATCGCTCGCCTTAACTATAATATTCCAGCAATCATTGGAGAAAGGTGAACTACCGGCTGATTGGAAGATTGGTAAGGTGGTCCCTGTGTATAAATCTGGTAATAAACACTCGCCTCTTAACTACCGGCCCATATCTATTACCAGCATCCCATGTAAAATCTTAGAGCACATACTCTTTTCACATATTGTCACTTTCTATGAATCAAACTCGTTTTTTCATCCATCTCAGCACGGTTTTAGGAAGTCCTATTCATGCGAAACACAGCTACTCTTATTCACACCCAAACTTCACGCAATTTTAAACCGTCACTCGATCGCCGACTGCATCTTCCTAGATTTCGCGAAGGCATTTGATAAGGTTTCCTATCATCTTTTGTTACTAAAACTGCGCATGGTAGGTTTAGACACTAACATTTTAAAATGGCTCGAAGTTTTCTTTCCTCATCGAATGCAATTTGTTGCTGTCAATAATGTTAATTCCGCCGTTCACCCTGTTCTTTCCGGGGTTCCCCAAGGCACCATCTTGGGGCCCCTGCTTTTTCTTATATTCATCAACGACTTACCCAGCAATCTTTCTTCTTCTCTACATCTTTTTGCCGATGACTCCGTCCTCTTTCGGGAAATAACAAAGGATAACGACAAGCACATGATTCAATCTGACCTTAACACTATCTCAACAAGGTGCAAAACTTGGAATATGACTTTGAATGCTGAAAAGTGCAAACTTATGTGCATTTCTCGTGTTAATAGTGATCCTCCCGTATATACTCTTAATGGTGTGCTACTTGATTCAGTTAAAAAATATAAGTACCTCGGAATTCATATTACGTCTAACCTTAGCTGGCATGCGCACATTGAGCACATCACTAACAAAGCTAATCGCATGCTGGGATATCTGAGACGTAACTTTCACGCAGCGCCAACTAACATCAAACTTATGCTGTATACCACACTCGTACGTTCACAACTAGAATATGCGTCATCAGTTTGGGACCCTGGTGTTAAGAGTTTGATCGACCAACTGGAAATGGTACAACACAAATCAGCGCGCTTTATTCTGACTTCCGGCGTACGTCAACCGTAACGGCTATGAAAACTACATGGGGCCTAACTTCACTTGCATCACGACGCAAAATTGCACGCTTGTGTTTTTTTCACAAAGTATTTCATCATGAGTCCATTCGCTGCGAGTTTCTTCTTCCCCCTTCATATAATTCACGCCGCACAGATCACATACATAAGGTAGGCATTTATACATGCAAAACTAAAACATTCAAGGATTCTTTTATTCCTCACACGTCATATGACTGGAACCACCTTCCTTCTTCAGTCGCCAGAATTCCTGACCCTGTATTGTTTCGGACTGCTGTTACCGCTTCTGTTGAATGATATATTGTGTTTATCACTTATCCTAACTTATCTATGTTTTGACAATTTATTCTTCTCTGCTGTTGTTTGTATTTTCAGTGTTAAGTATTACCCACTCCCCTCTGTAATGCTTTGCCCTGAGGGTAAAATAAATAAGTAAGTAAATAAATAAATATAAACACAGAAAATTATTCGTTCTGTGGATGCATGCTCAACATGTTGGTGCTGCGTGGCTTCTGCTTGTAGCATTTCTATAGCCAGATCTGTGTTTCGCATATGCTTCTTTTTCAACATGTACGCCGTGACAACGCGGAATGCTATGCAGATTTTACCACTGAAGCTGTCAGGAACAAATAAATAGCAGCGCAAGGAGACAAGGACTGGACGAGACAACAAGGACGGCGCTGATGCCAGGAGCAGCGGGCCAGGCAAGTACACCATTGTAATACATTGTAGACTTCGGCTAATGCATATATCACGAAACCTAATGCATGTATCAAGGAACTGTAGCCTATCGTCGTTTGGGATAGGCTACAGTTCCTTGATATATGCATTAGGTTTGAAAAAGCACGGGTTTGCTGGATGTATCAGCCGAGAACAAAAAAAGAAATTCTCAGTTATCAATCGGCGCACTCTAAACTTGTGAAAAGGGGTATTGCCATGAATGCCTTCCGCGCTGCTCTCCATAAGTCGTGCGAGCATTGCATCACTGAAAGTGTGACACTGCAAAAGCTTCGCCTAGAGAACGCCGGGTTTCCGGATGAAACTCTGACATCTGTTGCAGAAAAGCTGCTAAAAGAAGTGAGATCTGGGAGGCAACAAAACCGTGAAGATCCCCAACGACTCACTCAACTTGTGGCTATGCCGTATGTGCACAATATGTCGCACCTTCTAAAAAAGGTGGCGAAGAAGTGTGGCATCGATCTTGTATTGACTGACCCGAGGAAACTTGTGCGCTTGTGCCCGCTCGTGAACGGCGAGGTAAGAAAGCCAGTATCCCCTAAGAACCACCAAAAGAAGTTCGTTCCATGCAAAGTCGGTGTTGTCTACAAAATCCCCCTCACCTGTGGCAAGGCGTATATTGGGCAATCAGGAAGATGCATAAATCAACGACTGAGAGAGCACCGCTTGGCAACGGAATCCATATCGGCGGGGGGGGGGGGGGGGGGGAATCTCGCTGCGCACTGCAAATGCTGTTTTATCGAACGGTACCCTGGCGACCCTGACCCTGTACCTTGCACACCAATATTTCCAGAAACAATCTTTCTAGGTACAATGAAAACTCAAGCGGAACGTGAAATTTTTGAAGCTATGTGCATTGATAGTGAAGGTTCAAAATGCGTCGCACCCCGTCTGTTAATCTGTCAAAAAAATAAATCATGTTCCTGAGGCGTGGCGTTGCAACTGCGGATGTGTGAGTTCAGCTATTTTTGAGATGTAATATATTGATTGTTTTTCAAATAAACGGCAGTTGAAGACTAGCGTCTGTCCTGTGTATTTGTGTTCTTGTCCCGTGTGTTTACTAAGCGCTAGCAAATATGATTTCAAACGCTTTCCAACTAGCCCAAGTTTCCGCCTTAATGAGAAGTATAAAACACGAGTGTAGAGGGCTCCACGCTAAAACAACGAGGGAGGGCGGGGGGGATGGGTTATGCAAATATGAGAAGTAGAATATGGAAATAACAAATGAAGTAAAAGCCAATAAAACGCCAAGGAATTAAATCAAGAAAACGCAAAGGAAAACCGGGACCATTCCGGTTCACAACAAGAAAGGGTGCTTACGGTAAGCAGTCTTAAGACATAGTTCACACCTACAGATAGCCGTCAAGGAATTCAACTTCACTGTAAAGTAATTGAATAGAAGGTGCGCTGACGAACGTTTTCCCAGCTTTTCTTATAAAATGCGCCTCCATGACATCACGCTCTGTTTTTACATTAGCTGATGTTAAGAATTCTGTTTTATCTATTTTTGGATAGCATCCGTTCTCTTGCTCTGTTTCACATGCTTTGCAATGGTCAGCTAGGTTGCTTCCTGATTTGTTGCGTACGCACAATCTATGTTCTCGCGCCCTCTCATTAAAGCATCTTCCTGCCTGCCCAATGTAATGACGCCCGCAACTGATAGGAATTCTGTACACAACGTTCGCCTTACATTCCGTAAACTTCGTTTGATGTTTCTTCGTGCAGTCATCTCGTTTTACCGTTTTCTTGGTGCAGACCTTAGAAAGATTACAAGGGGCAGAGAAAACTACTTGTACATTATAACACGCTGCCAGCTTCTTGAAATTGTGTAAACCTATGATAATATGGTATTACCTGGACAGGAGTCTTGCTTTTGATCTCTTCACTCCCCTGCTCACTACAGGAAACCTTGGAGGCTTTCAGCTTTTGCAAAAGGCTTTCACACACTGCCAGTATAAGGTCTACGGGGAATCCAGCCTCTTGCAGCCGCCTGGATTGCTCATGGATGCTGGCGGCCATGCGGTGCGTGCAGGATTTTGTAGCTGCTCCGTGGAGACAGGAAGACACGATACCCCGCTTAACAACTTTAGAATGCGCGCTGTCAAAGCGCAACAGACGTTTTTTGGTTCGTGGATGGTACATCCAGCAGATATTAAGGTTAGTGAAATCTAATTCAATATCTAAGATCTGAATACGGCCATCCGTAGGTGACTCCCAAGTGAAATTGGCGCCGTACTGCGAAAAAATGCTCAACACTTCCTTGACAACGTCGCATTCTCTTCCATGACCTTTGCTAAAAATAATAAGAAAATCATCAACGTACCTGAACACTTTTAAAACAGGAAGGTCAGAAAGATTGGCTTGAATGCGTTTGTCAATCGCGGATAAAAATAGGTCACATAACACAGGCGCAACAGAAGAACCGATACAAATGCTTCTTTTTTGGATATAGAAATTTCCTTCTTAAAAGATAGCTGTGGACGCAAGGTAGAAATCGCGTTTTCTTGCTTTTAATTCCTTGGCGTTTTATTGCCTTTTACTTCCATACTCCATTTCTCATATTTGCATATCCCATCCCCCCCCCCCTCCTCGTTGTTTTAGCGTGGAGCCCTCTACACTCGTGTTTTATACTTCTCGTTTTATCCTTTTCTGTATTTATATATACATATACCTTATAGTGTCCTAGTTTTTCAAATTTTTTCATTTTATTATATATAATATCACAGCCCTTATCTGTTTTCGGCGTAATATTCTGCTATCTTTTAGTTCCATTACCATACCCATAAATGTAATTCCCCATTGTCATTCTATCTTTCTTCAACACGTGTTTGTCTTAGTGTGGAGCCTTGTACACTCCCTTCATCTTTTAGTCGATCTATCTTTATATCCCCTTTTTGCCGCGTTATTTGTTGGCTCTTAACCTTGACAAGCTTGAAAAGCGCTTTTTGCAGCAAGTTTCAGTACGCGATGCCTATTTTCTTCCGGTGTTCCCCCGGCACCGTGTTTTCCTTTTCTTATTTTATCGTAATTTTTGCTTATTTTCCAAACGCTGTAATCTTGACTGTGCTGTTCTTTGCGCATGCTCATCGCTTGATTGTGGTGATCGGCTCCTATATATTAGACGTGGTGGCATTTCGAAAATAAAGTTGGAAGTTAGCGCCTGTCCTGTCCACTTCTGTGTCGTCCGTGTCCTTTTTGCGCTATATTTTCGAAGAGCTATTCCTTGTATGTTCATGTTGCCACTGTGAACTGATTTTATTTGGAAATATTTGACGCTTAACTACCTTCTCGTGACGTAGAATCTGATTGCATGTCTCCAAAAAAAGCCATTTCATTTTCATGCAACTATAATGAATGCGTGCTGCCGTAGTTGTTATGAGCCTTCTTGATAAAAAAGCTTCAGTGATTTCGTGCTGAAGCATGTCATTAGCGTAGCTTAGAAACTGCGTCTTATTGTATGTACATTTGTTGATATCTGCATTTCTACCAAGCCAGTGATACCACCCTATCCCCGATTGAAGTTTTGTACAGCTCTTTCATTCAAACATCGGCCTGGTCGGCCAATGTACATTTTTTTAGAAGCAATGAGAATACTGAAAACAACTTTAACAGATTTTTGTGATCTGCATGACGTGATCAGTATTGCGCGGCGGAGACTTCTTGTTATCAACGGGTAAATTTTTGACTGCTTGCATGGTGCAGAAAAAGGCGTTAACGTTGCATCTATATTGAACACAAATTGCTTGGTGATTGTGGACAACGGGCATATTTCATCTTTGACGACGCTGTTCCCAACATTATCACGCCTTTTAAGGTCGCTGAAGGAGGCTTAAAGCTCACATACGAATTTTCATGGGTAAACAACATATAGTTTTAGAAGTGAGCATTTCTTTCGTTGACAACGACATCTATTGTATGTACAACGGTCGGTAACAAAATAACCTTCTAACTTATTAGAGCTCACACTCTAAAATACAAAGAAACCTGGGGTTGCTGGGAATTACATCTAAGCCGCCTTGGAAAAAAAAAAAAAATCACCCACATATATTAAGCGATAGTGTAAAATCAGGCCAAGAGGATACGCATGTCTGCTTTCCTTGCTGACAGTATTTCAGCTGTTTGCGGCAGTTTTTTGCAGAAAATAAGGAAGGAAAAGGAAAAAAAACAGCAGATAAAGAATAGGAACAGAACGCTCAAATCATTCCGTATCTGCATAGGATATCCCATAACGTTAAAAACAGCCAGCGGATGCAACGTAGTTTGCGCTCTCCTCGCATTGAAATGGTTGCAGCTAAAGCTTTGTCTTTGGGCTATTAGTCAAATATACACTGCTGTCATGGCAACTCTATCAATTACAGCTCATTAGTAAATCACGGGCGCCGCGCGAACTTAATAAACGCGGCCGAATTGTCCGTTTCCTTCTTTATGACAGCCCCTCCACTTTCGCCAGTTCCGGAACTTCTTTTCGCACCAGTGGTACGAAGTTGCGCAACTGCCGAAAGTGGGTCGTTTACGTCCTCATTTACGCTACAGACCACATTTACGTCAAGCGTTTGCGAACAATGACTCTATTCGTGCCAGCCGGTTTACACGGCTGTTCCCGGTTATCGAGCGCAGCTGTTGCGAATAACATTAGCTCACCCGTAAATCGCTAAACATGTCATAGTTTGGAACTAGCCGCGAAGGCCATCGTGGCATCAAGCGTTGCTACTTTATTTGCAGCGCTCCGAAGCGGTATAGGGTTTAAATACAAACCCATCATCTGCTGAATCTAGCCACCGCTCATCGCCACAACTAGTGGCGAGGCTTGACGGTCCGGATTTATAGAAGCTGTCAGCTGCTTTCGGGGTCCAGCGATATCCTGCGTGTGTCAACGTTCGTAATGCCCTCCTCTAGAGCCAAGCACACATTTTACTATCAAGCGAAGCAGCCGGCCCACGTCACACAACGGCTGACGGGAGCTAAGCAATCATTGAAAAATGTTGCCGCCGAATCGAGGAGATAGCAGACACGAACGTCGTCCGCAAACAGCGACTGCGGACACTTGCAGCACACTAGAGTAATGAAACTTTACGATTGTATTGTTTTTTAAGGTGTTATCCGTGCTGAGACATCGAATTTTTGTGTTAAACACACATGCGCGAACTTTCTTGTGCCGGGTGTTTCAATGCAGAAGTTCTGCAATTTTTAAAAATGGTTTTTCAGTTAGAACAGCGCAGTTTTCGGCACAACATTGTGTGCGGTGTAGCGCATCAGACTAGAGCTACGATGTGCTAGCCAGAAGGATAGTTACCAAATACTGAGTTGGGAACCACTAATACTGTGTCCTTATTCATTGAGAGGCATGTAGCCATCCATAAGTAATATCCATGATGTAACAATAGCGCAAAAGGAACGCGAGGAACGGAAAGGAAACGACGCAGACAAGCGCCGACTCGCAACGGTGGTTTTTCGCGCTATTCTTACTTCGTGAACGTTATCCAACTTGCACAACTTTCGGCTTTGCGACAGTAATATCCGGACCAGTGTTACAAAATTTCGAAAGCGCCGTTGCCCTCGGCGCCCAAGAAATTTACGCTACATCCGGCCAAAATACATCCGCGCGAAAAGCAACCCCTCCAGTACAAGCCTCTCGGTAAAATAGCCGAAATTTGGTGGACCATGGCGCCGAGAGTAACTGCCTGTTCGAAATTTTAAAAACTGATATGGATGTTATCTACGGTGGCCTACACGTTTCTCAATAAATAAGGAGATTAGCATTAATCGCTAAAAGGTTAACATCCGATATTAGTTACCAAGCCTACTAGTTAGCACGCCTTAGCTGCATTCTGATGCGCTGGACTGTTCGCAATGCTATGTGAAAAAAACTGCTCTTCTAACTCAAAAAGCGCATTTTTAAAATTTGCTTTAGTTCTTAGGTGAAACGCCCTCTATTATTGTCGTGTAAATTTCTTTATCCCATAACTTTCGCGCAGTATTTATGGCAACCCATCGTAACGGCGCCGTGGTTTTCACGTTCGGCTGGTGATCTCGCCCGCGGCACAGTATTTCGACGGATCGAGGCGCAATACAAAAGCGCCAGTGCATTGTACGATGTCAGTTGCAAGTAAGTGAAGGCAGTTTTAATTGAACCGGCGCCCTCCTTCGTAGCGACCATCGATCATAGCCGACCCGTCGTGTGGGGTCTTTGTAAACCACGCAATTCGCAATATCTGCAGCCGCTTCGACCGCGGCATCTGAACGGAACAAAAAAAATGAAGGACACAAGTTCCACCCTAAGGCTATGGTGCGATAGCGTAAGGGGTTAATCACATATATACATCAGGTCGATCCGTTTCTTTACATTCATAGATGCCTGGATGTCCTCATACCCCTCTTCGCGCAGTGGTGCAGCGGTTAAGCGATGCGCCACTGGCCTGCGATGGCGGGCGCTCCTCTACAGCCTCTACAGTTTAGCTTGCAAGGGGCTGAGGACGTCTCCTCTCTTGATGTCGTGCAACACCTTGTGCATGCACGGTGTTACATCTTTTAGCCGCTGCTACAACTTGCTGAGAGCATGTGGGGCAAGATTTTTTAGAAGCCACCTGCAAGGAATTGAAAAAAATCGCTCACTTCATGAGCACTGCCAAATGGCAGTGCAATCCTTTGTTTGAATGTGGATCCAGCACAGGCGTCTTACAGGAAGCTGCCGCCTAATATCCAAGAGCTGGAGTCCCCACTCACTGGGACCTGTTTGGTGAAACTGAAACGCTGGCTGTTGTTTGTGAATGGGGACATAGCCCTCACGACTGCAGCTCATGCTTGGAAATTTCCTTTAGAATAACCAAGACATCATCGACATACCTGTGCATGTCTGAATTGTCCAATAACTGCCAAGAACAGCTGTATCATCCCTTGAAGGAGTGGGCAATGGTAACAGCAGCCTGGCAATCCATCGGTGCTTCACTCTGCATACTTCTGAAGGAACCAGCGCACAAAACACAACGGACAAGAAAAAGGCAGAACACGACGGACAGGAGCGCTGAACTTAAAACTTTATTTCGGAAGTACAGATGCAACGTATATATACAGCCATGTCAGGGGGGGCGGCGTGCCACACAAGTGGAATCTACAAGGTCATGAAGAGACAAGCGGCACAAGGAAACCAAAGATCTTAACTGATATAACATGTGAAGGTTAGGAGTTTCAATGGAGGCAAGAAAAGCAAGAGGGGAAAAAAAAACAAGGAAAAAACAAGGAAAAAAAACGCCAGACCTCGTGAAGATGAAATTGATATGGATTTCGCCTTTTTCTTGTCCGTTGTGTTTTGTGCGCTGGTTCCTTCAGAAGTATGTATTACCAACTAGCCCAACAACAAGTGTTGTTCACTCTGCGTGCTGCCCACTGTGGGGACTACCACAGCTCCCAGACAGTGACATCAGTCGTGAGGGGGGCTTCATCATTGCACAGACATGTGATGAGCGTGTGGTGCTCCAGCTGAGCAGGGTTCCCAGAGGCCCCCCTCCTGTCAGGTGGGGGGTAGCGTCTGGGGCAAGTCCTGGACTGAGCCAACAGTGCAAATTACCTGCCTTTCTCAATTGCCCCTGGGCACATGTGCAAAATTAGTATGCATGACTGCGTCCAATGAGGGTTGCTGACTGTGGCGCCCAGTCGATCCAGATTCATCTGAGGACCTTGGCCTGTTTTTTGACGGAAGCAGGCCTCAGAGCCACTTCTCTGAAGTTCCTTGCAATTGCCTCTCCTGCTGAAAGGAGGGATTCTTTGTCCTAGCGCCAGAAGGAGTTTTCAGCAGGAAGCCAGGAGAGGCAATTGCGAGGAACTCCAGAGAAGTGGCTTGGAGGCCTGCTTCCGTCAAAAAACAGGCCAAGGTCCTCAGATGAATCTGGATCGACTGGGCTCCACGGTCAGCAATAGCAAGGGTTCCGTTCTGGACTTGTTTTTCACAGCCAAGACCCACAAGCCAGACAGGGCGACTGTTTCGGAGCGGGACAGCTGGCAGCATGCTGTTTCCGCATTTGTACAGCGTCATCTCGGTTGTCCGACCCATTTCTGGTGCGGAACTCTATGGGTGTGGTGAAGTTCTTGTCACAGGTGGAGGAAAAGGGGCATTTCGCCTTCAGCACAGACGTTGAAGATTTATTTCACTCAGCTTATGAAGCACGTGAAGGATTGCATCATCGAGGATAATGACGAGGTTGTGTTTACGGCGGAATGTGGTATTTCAGTAGGAAGTTTCCTGGAGCTCCTATCGTTTTACCTCGACTCGACCTTCGTCGGGTGGGGCAGGAAACTGTACGTCCGGACGTCTGGCGTCTGCATTGGATCCCGTGTCGCACCTGTTTTGAGCAACATATTCCTAAGCAGAATGGACGTTAAACTAGCTGAAGACCTTGCTGAAAGAGTCTCCCGGTATGTTGATGATTTTTTGATCCTCCTAAAAGATAGCTCCCCCAGGGTTATCCCGGATGTCGTCAAGATATTCAAGGAAAGGAGGGACGGTCTGAAGTTCACATTTGAACTACCGCAGTCGGGCTCCATCCAGTTCCTAGACCTGAGGATTGGTTGCCATGCGAGTGGGGTGTGCTGGGAGTATCACCCAAGGACGGAAAAGCCCCTCCTCAATCACAGTTCTGGCCATTTTGTGCGCTCTAGTCTTTTGTGCGCTGTTTTTCAACCATGAATCTGGTCATTCGAAATTGGTAAAGGCCGGCATTGCTAGTTCTTGCCTAAAAGCCTCCTTCTCAAAATCTTGCTGCCACAAGGCTGAAACAAGCTTCCTCCTGGCACAAATACGCCAGCTTAAGGAAGCAGGTTTTCCTGGTCAGACTCTGGCTAGAGTCACGGAAAGGATCTTGGCCAGGACAGGTAGGTCCGGGGTCATCGTGAGAGGGGATGCAGCGGAAAAAACGAATGAAAGGAATTCCCCACGTTCACGGCATTTCACATCGCCTAAAGAAAGTGGGGGCGAGTTATGGGGTGAACGTTGTTTACACTGCGAAGAATAAGCTCGCTGGTGTGTGCAGTGCTGTGCGCAAAAAGCTTGAGTATGGTGGTGTCCGCGGGAGGGGTAAATGTACGATAGCCGACAGAAATAGGCTCGCAGATCGTGACACAGGTGTTGTATATCGCGTTCCGCTTTC
Organism: Amblyomma mixtum; assembly: GCF_055824585.1. NCBI lineage: Eukaryota > Metazoa > Arthropoda > Arachnida > Ixodida > Ixodidae > Amblyomma > Amblyomma mixtum. The sequence goes on along the minus strand of NC_143021.1, from coordinate 61,572,079 downwards.
CTGTGGTAGGAATTACATCGGCCAGACCGGTCGGTGTATCAATGAGCGTTTAGCGGAACACCGCAGATCATTGGAAGGTGCTGTGTCCCCCTCATTGCATTGCAGGTGTTGCAAGGACTGCTTTCCTCACCTAGATAGGACAATTATCTTGTTCAGGCACAGCGATAAGGTTTGCCGGGAGATGATAGAAGCTTACTTGATTAAAAAAGAAGGAGACGAATGTACCGCATCACCATCGGTCAGCCTACAGGAAGGAGGTTCCTTTTCTGCGCAGGTTCTTGAGTATGAACAGACCGTACGGGGGGTTGGCCTGATGTGATTGCATTTGTTATCCTGTTGTTGTGTTCTTATTTCACGCAGGAATGATATGTCATAGGTTTCCTTTGCACGCATGGAAGTGGTTGTCGTGTTTCGATTTTGTATTTTCTGACGCCTTTAAAGCTTCCTTTTCGTGAATAAAAATTCAGTTGGGTCTGCGCTTGTGCCTCCTCGTCTTTTTGCGCTGCCAAGTGTGAGAAAAACACAAGCCACTGAGGGATACAGCTGGCGATGAACTCCAGGCCCAGCAGGAGGAAGGCGGGCACGCTGGCCGACAGGTAGGCGCACTTGAGCGCCGTGGTCAGGATGTTGGACACCAGGGGCCGCCACCGCTCCGACCGGTAGTCCCACAGCACATGCGTCAGGATGCTGCAACCACATCCACATCAGGGTGTCTCACTGCTCAAGGGCAAGGCTTTGTTGGCTGCCAGGGCACAAGACACGACCTAGCCTAGTAGTGAGCAGAACAGCTGCGACGCTTGATTCGTTCAAGGGAGGACACGGCTCTTCGAGGCAAAAAAAAAAAATCTATATTTTGAAAATCACAGTTTCACTACAGCTAATACTCCTTTAATTCACCAGGTTTCCCATCTCGTGCATCATCAGTACTTTGGCTGCTGGATCAATTTATAATAACATCACTGTGAGCCGAATTCTGTGCAAAATCATTTTCTCAAAATGCCCACTTTTTACTTCTTGCTAATCTGCAGCAGCAATATCTCCGCCCTAAAGGCAGGTAGAATCAAAATTTTTATTGTGGCATGCAGCTAAGATTGCAAAGCACACAGCGTCAGTGACAGATCCACATTCAGAACAGTGACGTTTCCATTGCTATAGCATCACTAATATATGTTACATAAAAAAATATACTCTAACACAGTATTCCCTATGCTGTCTACTATCTAGACATATGTCAGTGTCATTTCCATAGTGCAGTTATTTTTTTCATTATTTCTACAAATTATGAACCATTAATTTCGCTTACTTTTCTAACTAACTGCCCCAACAAAAAATTCAGACATTTGAAATCAGTGCAAGAAGCAGAATAAGACTGGCAAATTTCAAAAAAAGATAGGCTTAAGAGGCCCCCTTAGCCAATCCCAAGCCACACTTGTCATGGCACCAGTGCCACATGTTTCATCCCCCATCACTATGATGGGTGTCATTATTATTTTTATCATTAGCTGCCTGGGAATGTTCTGCAACAGCACTGCTTCCTCTCCTGCTGAATGTGACATTAGAAGGGGGGGCTCCCTGCATGCCACCAGAGCTTTGGAGGCACCTGACAAGTCAGGAATCGGCTTGCACGCATACTCTCAGCCCAAGGAAATAACTAAAGATGAAAATAACACACAGGCGAATTGGCCGTTAATTAGGAACTCTAGTATTACACAGATTAAGGACAATGCGCAAAGTTCAACTCACTCTACAGATACTAAAAATGCATTTCACTCATTTTTTACACAGTACACCTAGAGCTGAATTTTTGGAGCCTGCTCGTTGTCCTTACTCTTTTTATTTGTATCCAACATCACCGGAAGAAGTTATCAACGTAATAACCAGCTTTTATTAAAAGACACCGTGTATGGCTCAGATTCCATCCTTCCATCTGAAATTAAAATCGTTGTGCATGAACTGTCACCCATTCTTACTGATCTTATGAATAAAATATCTAAGACTGCAGACTTTCCGGATCAATTTAAAAACGGCAAAGTTACTCCCGTACACAAATGAGGTGATAAACACAGTTTGGCTAATTACTGTCTGATAACTGATAACTATTCTCCCATTTTTCAGGAAAGTAATTGAAAAACTCATCATTAATAGTCTAACGCACTACCTTCTAAAATTCAGCCTTCTGATACTTCATCAGTTCAGACTGTGCCCAAACTATTCCACTGAGCTCGCAATGATAGAATTTACTAACACAAACACTTGATTGATAACATACTTTGGGTAGCAGCTGTGTTCACTGATTTTACGAAAAATCATATGACACAATATATCATTCTATACTTCTTCGAAAATTTTAATCACTGGGATTTTTGGCCCCAATCTAGCTTCACTACTAGCCTCGCTGACAGAACTTAGATCGTCCAAATATCTAATACCTCTAATTAATCAAGGAGTTCTGCAGAGATCTGTTCTCAGCCTCCTTGTATTGTTAATTTACATTAATGATCTGCGTAAATGCCTTGGCATCACCATATGCATTCTGTATACTGATGACACTGCCACATTTTCCCCTAGAGGTGACCTAACACTGACAATGTAGTGGACTGGTGCTGAAGCTTAAAACGAAGCTAATATAATATTTCATTCACAACACAAGCAACTTCTCACCGTATCATTCTCCCTTCTGTAACATTCCTTGGTATGACACTTGGTTCACATCTAAAATTTAACCTCTGCATTAAATCTATTCGAAAAAAAAAAAGCTCCATGTGATATACGTGTACTAATTAGAGTGTATTAAGAAGTGTGCGGGGATACGGTGGCCGCAACTGGCAAAGGACAGGGTTAATTGGAGAGACATGGGAGAGGCCTTTGCCCTGCAGTGGGCATAGTCAGGCTGATGATGATGACCATGCCAATGAACCGTGTATTTACTGTGCAATGCCATTATTGGTTGAGTGTTTTTATATAGCGTTACGTTCTTTTCGTCCCAGTGTTTCTAAATGCGTAAAATCTGATATGCGTAACCAAATTTTTGCTGTGTTCATTAATTCCAGCTACCCCTGTTTACCGCCTATGCAGTTTTTATATGGCATACTTTTATCTGCTCCGCACAGACAATTAATAGCAGGGGGTCCCCATGACAGTTTCTAATCTGGGACCTCCTTCTGCACTAATTTATGCACTCCATACCTGCACTTCTTTTTCAATGAAACCCGGAACCTGAAACAACTCGATTCAACCAAACTATACCCAGGATTTCTGAACTACAGTGGTTCCAGTGCACAGTGAAGACGGAAGGTCCAAGTATAGGTGGTGCTGTGCAAGTGATATTTGTGGAACCTTACATCAACCACATGGGATGTGCTGTGAAATAAGCTGATAAAAAATATAGCAGGGCCAAAACTTTGTACTCCTTGAGTCCCTCAAAGCATTGCATGTGCTGTACTTGTTTGAGGCAGTGCTGGCTGGCAGGCAGGCATGGAAAAACACAAGCACACCCTGCGTGGGACACACACGAGACACGTCTACTCCCTGCACCCGATGGGAAGCGACCCATCCCTGGTGTCTCCTCACCTGAGGGCCTTGTCGTAGTCCCTGCTGGAGTAGTACTCCTCGGCAATCTGCACCACTGCGGAGGGAAGCAGATGCCTCAGTGCCCGCACAAGCCTACTTCTGCCATGCAAACACCCACACGGAACACATCCCTCGGGATGGGGCCACACTCCTCCTCCTGCACCCAATTCACTGCATGCTGTTCGCACAGAGCAGCCAGGTGCCTGCAATGGCCATTCCGTACGTGGTGACGCCGCTCTTGCCAACCACACCCTGAAAAGATGGGAACTGGCCACTCTCGAACGCCCATTCGCTCAAAGCATTTCGCTAGACTGAACTTGATCAACACAACTGAGCCCACAAATGCTCGCTCATTAAAGGGGCCCTGCGACATACACAAAGCATTCAGCACTGGTCGTAAAATGTAGTGAAATACCCAGTAAACTGTGCAGGCAGTCACAGTCTAATTTTCTTAAACTCAATGCTAGCAAAACCAAAGCGACATTATTTCACGCCCACAATAAGGTTTTTAAGACGAACAGTACACTACGATATTTAGGCCAACCTACTGAACTTGTCAAACGACATAGAATTCTAGGCGTAACGTTTCACAGCGATTTGAGCTGGAACAATCATATCGGTCACATCTGTAAAAAACTGTCGTTGCTGGCGCACTATCCCGCTGCCGAATGTCACTGCCTGTAAAAGCTAGGCTTCAAGTATATTATGCCTTACTTTTCTCTCAAATAAACTACTGCAACCTAGTTTGGGCCAACACAACACAAACCAACATAAACAAAATCAGTGTCCTTCAAAAGGAAATTATGCTCCAGATAGCAAGTACTGATCCTGGCTCGACCACCACCGATAGTTTTGCTGACTACAATATTATCCGAATTCATCACTTTTATGAGTATTGCATCTTAGAGTCATTTCTCTTTTCCACAAAAGAGTTCCAATCATTTTTTAAACGTGCGTCTTCATTCACTCGCCATGAACCCAATGTTGCTACCCTTAACACCGACCCTTCGCTCATTTCTCATTTTCGCACCAATTATAAATTGCAGTCCATAAAGCACGATCTACCTGTTATATTAAATCACCATAAAGATATGAATAAATTTTCGTGTGAAAAGCTACTCAAATAATTCAGTAAACTGTGATTGCCTTCTGCCTCACATTTTTTTTTGGTTTATAACTTTGCATATGTGTCCTCTTTTGTGTAGTTTGTATATACGTATGTACTTTTTATATGTACACACTCTGTTTAAACTCTGTTTAAATTTGTACTGCATAGCATTTCTCTGTATATACCTACCTCCTGTCAGTACTCTGTAAACGTCTCCGGGACTCAGTCAAGGCTCAGTCGGTCCTTTTAGCCCGGAGAACGTTCCAGTGTATAACTGGAGAATAAATTGAATTGAATTGAAATTCATAACTAAATAGTTTCTAGGCGCAAAAAACAGACCAGACACATAGGTAGGTGACAGGACAAAGCGCCAGTCCTGCGCTTCGTCCTGTCACCTACCTATGTGTCTCGTCTGTTTTTTGCGCCTAATAACTATTTAATTATGAACCAAAACCAACTAGCCCAGCAGCAAGTGCTCTTAGACTGAATTGAAATTCTTTGTATGCTGTGAGTCCTGAATGCCCAAAGAGATCGCCGAAATATTTAATATTTTAATCCTTTGCAGAAGTGCTCGTTTTGAGCCGATGGTGTTGCAACACAGTGGCCATTTTCGGCAGTGGAAATGGGGTGGCATGCAGATTGGGTGCTGCCTCTCTGATTGGTTGTGCGTCCCGTTTGCATATCGTTCCTTTATACTCGCGGTATGGATCCAAAATATTGTGCCTCTGAGTACTCAAAGCTTTCTGCATGTTAATTATTAGCCCCACCGTTCTGCTCTGCCTGTCTAACTGATTGATCATGGTTTGCAGTTCTTGTCCTGAGTGGCATAGCAAAGCAATATCATCAGTGAATTGCAAATTACTGAGGTATTCTCCATTAACTCTTATCCCCAACTGTTCCCATTCCAGTCCCTGGAATACCTCCTGTAAGAAGGCAGTGAAGAGCATTGGCGAGATCGTGTCTCCCTGCCTGACACCTTTCCGTATTGGAATTTTATTGCTGACTTTATGGAGAACTATAGTAGCTGTGCAATCGTTATAAATATCTTCCAATATTTTCACATAGCACTCTTCTACACCCTGATTCCGCAATGCCTGCATGACAGCTGAGGTTTCCCCTGAGTCAAATGCTTTCTCGTAATCGATGAAGGCTATCTATAGGGGTTGGTTATATTCTGCGCATTTCTGTATCACCTGATTGATCGTGTGAATGTGATCTATTGTCTAGTATCCTCTACGAAAGCCTGCCTGATCATTTGGTTGACTAAAGTCCAAGGTTGTCCTGACTCTATTAGCGATTACCTTAGTAAATACCGTGTAGGTTACTACTTTACTGCCACAAAAAGGGGAAGGGATTAGTTGGTGCTGGGGAGAGTACAGGTCGGCCTCCAGTCGGGGGCGACCTCTTGACCTCGCTTGATAAGGGCTTGTGGGGTTGTGTTTCTCGACGTGGTCAATAGCCGGCCCCATTTCACTGCTGAGGGAGCTGGCAAAAGTGTCGTCGGAGGGGGTTTCCTAGCACATTCCCATAAAATATGGTCTTTGGTAGCGTGCGTTTTGTCACCAGAGTGCGGACATGCAGGGTCATATTCACTGTTAGTGATTAGGCATAATCGGTAGGGGTTAAGAATTACCTTTTTTTTGTAGGCGCCAGAATGTCGTGGCTTGCGCCCTGTCTAGGTCGGGGTGAGGGGCGGGATACGTGCATCTTTGCTCGCGATAGGAGTGTGTAACCTCCACGTACGAGCGAGGTGCCTCGGCGGGGGCTTCCGCTCCCGAGAAGTATCCCGTCCTCCGGTTAAACCTTGGACTAGACGGTCGACCCCCTCGTTTCCAGAGTTACCCGCGTGAGCCGAAACCCATACGAGGTTGATGTTGTGATTTAGAGCCAGGTTGCGCAGAATTCGCATTGCGAGCGCGCTTACCGAGTTTTTGGCGAAACTTTGCAAGGCGCTCTTAGAGTCGCTTAAAATAGTTTTGGTGCGGGGATCCGCGGTGGCCAGTGCGAGAGCTACTTCCTCAGTCTCGCGTATTGAGCAGTGTGAAAGGTTGTGGCGATAACGGGTGCTGACTTTGGAGTGGCCATGCATGCCACGTATGTTCCGCCTTTTATGTGTTGATATGCGTCCGCGACACTGCTCGTGGTTAGTTTTTGTACTGTTTCACAAGGGCCTGCGCCCTTGCCTTCCTGCGGGCGTCGTGTTTGTCTGACACCATATTCTTCGCTACTGGTTTAGCAACTAGTCTACTGGTAATGTCGACTGATAAATCTCATGTTTGACATACCTCCTCAGCAGGGTGGATGGGGAGTTTGTGGAGAATTACGCCTCCGGCAGCTGTCGCGACAAGCGGGTAACTTGTGCCATCATATGGGCTTCTATTAGATCAGCGAGCGTGCTAACTACATCAGTTGACCTCAGATGACGTATGCCGGCAGGCCCAGGGCCGCCTTGTATGCTGTTATAATGATGCTATTAAGAGCGTATTCGTCCCTGCAACGCAGATGCTAGTACGGTCAGGCGTACGTGATTCGACTTATCAAGAATGATTGCATGATGCTGCATTGGTAGGCTTTTCTCATGCCCCTGCGACGAATGGCAATGCGCCTCACCAGCCCGCGTGTCTGGTGTGCCGTGACGCGTAGGCGGCGGATCCCTTCCGTGTTGAGAGTATTCTTCTAATACACATGCCAAGAACCCTGACCGTGGCTACCAGGGGTATTGGATGGTTGTCAATATGCAACTCGATAGGTTCCCAAGGGTCGGGTGCTGCCTGTGAGGCTTGTTTGTTCCTGATAACGAAGAGTTCAGATTTAGCCGGTGAACACGCAAGGTCGTTCCCTGTGTACCCATGAGTTCAATCGTAAATATTATAAATTCTTTCTACAGTGTGCTCGTATGCGATCTGCCACCGTTTTATGCATGTGTTTATTTTATTATTTTGTAATGGCTCTTAGATGAGCCACAGGCATTTTCAAGCTATTTTCTTTAGCTTTTGGCCTGTGGCTCATCCTAAAGACTGTATGCACATTTGTAAAATAAAATAAAGTTTGGATTGTCAAATCTCTCCATCGCATCTGGAGTTGGTTCATATGGTGATGTCGGCGCATATAGAATGATGTATATGTGGGATAGCATCTAGACGCAGGAGGTCACTCAAAGTAAGGTTGATGAGAAACGGTGAAAGTACAGCCACTTGCGGTGTTCCTCTGGTGCCTAGTGTAATTTTGTTGCTACTTTTGTCCCCGAAATGCAGCGTAGCCGTGCGCTGGTTCAGAAAGGTGGCGATATAATAGTATGTCAGGTGACAGGTGAGAGAGGATGGAAGCGTGTGACATTGTCAGAGGCCTTACTAACATCGAGTCCCCAAATGATAGGCGTGGCTCTTATGCGATTTGCATCTAGGATGTTTTGTTTTAGCTTCCACATGATGTCCTGAGTCCTGCTCGAAACCCAATGCTCGAAACCATGCTCGAAACCCAATGACGGACGGGGGAATGTCTTCTGCGTCGGCTTGCATTTGGAGCCTGTTTAATACAATATGCTCCATCACCTTTCCTAGACATGAATTAAGCGAAATTGGGCCGAGGTTCCCAATCCCGAGTCTTTTTCCCGGTTTACGAATGAAAATGATTTTAGCGTGTTTCCATTCGTCGGAGTGCTGCCTTCTCTCCAATACCTGTTGAAGAGGTCCGTAAGGGCATCTACTGATTTGCCCTCTAAGTTGCGGAACATCTTATTGGTGATGCGATCCTCCGCGGTTGCTGTGGTGGTGTTAATTTTATTAAGAGCAGTTGTGACCTCCGATACGGTAAAAACCCTATTCATGTGTGCATTATCCGACGCTGGATACCCATCTGGCTTGGGTATATCCTGGGTAGTGTTTACGTGCTGATTTTTTTAATGTGATCATGAGCTCTTCATGGCTGCCCTGGAAAGCTTGCGCGATCCTCTGTAGGGTCTTTTGAGTGTCGGTCTTAGTTTTCGTAGCATCGAGTAAATGCTTGAGCAGAAACCATGTGTTCTTATTGCCCAGTTGCTCATTATGGCAGTCGCATGTCTGATGCCACTGCTTTCGGCCAAGCTCCCACATGTGTGCCCCGATATCCTTTTCAAATCGGGCTTGTCAAGTTTTTAAGCGCCGGTTATGCTTAATTTTACGCCATCGAGCGTGTATACTGCGTTGTGCGGCCATCATGTGTACTAGCGTAGCGTCCGGAATGGGGCCGCTTTCCTCCTGCGTCACAGTTTTCGAGGTGTTGGCGGCGTCTTGACGCAGACGCTCCGGCCACTGTCTTAAATTTACCATCCCCTTCGTCGGTATTTGCGAGCGGACATATCTGAAGGCGTCCCAATTCGCGTGCTTCACTTCCCGGTCTGCAATGCGTCGCTTGGAATGTGGTACACAGCACATAGTGATCGCTTCCTTTGGTGACGTTGAGATTCTGCCATGTCACATCGGGGATATTTTTTGCAAAATGAAGGTCGGGGAACGTGTCCTTTGGTTGCACTGTTACCAATACGCGTAGGTTTTTCAGGGTCGATAAGTGAGGTGTGCCCTTGCGCCTGAGCAGTCTCCCAGATTTCGGTTACCTTTCGACTGCTATTTGATTAGCCCCTTTATGCATGGGCCGAGTTAGTCTCCGACTGTCAGCAACATTCCATCTCGCGCTGCTGCATGCGCCTTGCGGAGGCAAAAGCGCCGGAGGAAACAAAACAGGATGGTACTGCCCTTTCAACTTGGTGAAAACACCACATCCCATGGATATCAGAATCGGAGCCAAATATCCAAACACCTTTTAATACTTTTAACGGATGTCCGTACTAAGCTCATGTTATAGATATCCTGTCGTATTATCCGGTGGATATCTTGTTCGGGTGATATCAAATACATTTGCTTTAATCACGACCCATTATGCTTGCATAGTTCTATACAAAGATAGCAGAGTGGACCTTTTAGTTTTTTTTTTTCGGATATCAGATATCTTCAACGTAGTCCGCTCATTTTAATTTTTTTTTGTATTGATATTCACATTCGAATGAAATATTGCTTACCGAGCGGAAGCCACTCACTCCAAAAGGAAGCTTGGATCTGGAGCATATCGTTGGAGCATATCCTGTCGCTGTGACAGGAAAGATCGGCAAAGTGTTGGCGTACTAATAGCAGTCAGTAAAAAAAGTCATATTCTCTTCCCATAACATCAAGCATCGAAATTATATGGGTATCTGTTCAACTAGGCTACCGCAAAATAATTTAGGCGCATGCTATCGACCGCCTAATGCAGCTCCTACAGAGAGAGAGAGAGAGAGAGAGACTCTTTAATGGAGAGGAGATAATTTAGCCGGCGTTTAAAAATCGCTTGCATGCTACTCTGCGTAGGGAGGGGAATTTGGGAGATAAAGACAGAAGGAGAGCAGAGTGGAAGAGGTAAAAAAAAACGAAGATAAAATGCGGCCATGAAATGGGTACTAAGGATGCAATGGCGAGTATTGATGTAACCTATGGAATGATGGAGTGCATAGTCCATCAAAGGGCTGACGAAGTTCACTGCATGAAGAATGCATGAAGGAAACGTGCAAGTGAATTTAAAGCTTATCGAGATGTCCAATGTCTTTTAAATATGTGAATATAAAGTTCAATGCAAGTCTCTGTTGCCTAAGGCGGGCTAAGGGACCTAAAACTTTGTTCATTGTAAGGGGCACTGAGCAGAGCTTCTGCATGCAATATTCATAGTACGCACGCTCGGTAGCATATGCAGGGCACTCAAGCAAGACATGCTCCACAGTTTCTATCACGGCACAGTTGTCACAGTGCGGACGGTCCATTTGTCTAAAACGGTATCGTAAGCCGTTTGTATATGCAGAATTCAGACGAAGTCGATGATAAAGTGTTTCCAGATGTCGAGGAACTCTGGATGAGAGTCTTGATCTAAGTGGTGGGTCGATTGAGAGAAGTAATTGGTACTGATGTGTCAGCAAACTCCAAAGCCGATACATTTCTTCGGAAGCAAAACTTTTGGCCATCTGGGACGCATCAAATTTCGTAAAAAAAGTTCTAATGTATCTCCGATGTTGATGGCCCTTACTGGCCGCTTCATCTGCTTTTTCATTAGACTGAATGCCACAGTGAGCAGGTACCCACTGAAATGTTATGCAGTGGCCTGCGGCAATAGCTAAATGATGTAGATATTCGATGTCCAGGGAAACTGGCTGGTGATTCGTTTTCTTCAGCAGGTTGGCCAGGATCTGGAGAGATGCATTCCAATCGGTGAAGATAACCCAACGGTCGGCGGTTCGGCGCAGGATGTAAGAAACAGCTTCCTTTATGCCGTGAAGCTCAGCTGTCGTGGAGGATGTCCTCCGATGCAGCCGGTAATAAAGGGCATGGCCTGTTGAGGGCACATAAAGACCACATGAAGAGGTTTCTTTAGTAGTTGAACCATCGGTGAAGATATGGGTGTGCTGCCTATATTCCTCCTTTAAGTAGGCGAGAGTAGTTTGCAGAAGCGCTGCCTATGGCATGAGTCCCCCAAGAAATGAAAGGCTTCCGTCAAAACAGGTCTGCGACTGACAATATCATCTCCCTCGTCTCATCTATTGAGAAGTACCTTCATGCTGGGTACATCCCGACAGCCGTTTTCCTAGACATCAAGGCCGCCTTTGACTCTGTCTTTCACAATGCAATTCTCGCAGCCTTTGCCCGTCTTGGCCTTGGAGGAAAGCTGTACAAGTGGATTGGGCGTTATTAAAAAGAAAGGCAAATTTTTATGACCACTCCAAACGGTCAAACACACTTTCACGCAGTAGAGAGGGGCGTACCACAAGGAGCGGTGCTCAGCCCTCTCCTGTTCAATATTGCCCTTATACACATAAGAAGAAACCTTCCGCGATGGGTCCGTATAACAATTTATGCTGATGATATCTGCATCTGGACCGCACCACGCTCGCGCTATATCACCCAGCAACGTCTACAGAGATCGCTATTGCACATTTCGATGTACCTGGCTTCCAGAGGTGTTCGTCTCTCGCCAGAAAAGAGTGCTGCAATGGCGTTTACAAGAAAAACGATGACCCGATATCCGCTGCTCCTAGGCGGACGATCGCTACCATATGCACGATCTCAGCGATTCCTGGGTGTTGTAATCGACTATAATCTGTCATGGACACCTCAGATAAAAAAACTCCGCGAGAGGATCACTGCAGCATCGCAAGTGCTTAGGTTCATGGCGGGAACAAGGTGGGGTAGCAACTGCCGATCAATGCTTCTGCTTGAAAAAGCCTACGTTGAAGGAACCTTGCGCTACTGTCTACCAGTGTTTCAAACATTATCTACATCAAGCAATAAGTCTCTCGTTGCCGCACGGAAAAACTGCCTGCGAATATGCCTGGGCCTCCCAAAGGGTTCCTCGGCATCAGGAAGAGTAGCGGAGGCAGGATGTCTCCCACTAGAGGTGATTGCCGCCCAGGAAACTATGCGTACCCATCTCCGCCATGTTCTTCAAGGGGAGAAGCACTTCCTGCGCCGTGTCCACCTAACTTACAGCAACTCTAGCTTTGGCCAGGCAGTGCAGCGCCTGCCCATCCCTACTATTAATCAGCCACAGAAACTACTACCTCTGCCCTTTCCTCCATAGACACTCTCTCCTGTAAAGGTGAATAAGTTTGTTCCAGGTGTGAATGCAAAGAGCCGCAGCTCCTACATTTCTTGCAGAGCTTCATGATACCATTAATGTCATCGTAACACGTTACCCTTCGTCATCTATCTTTCTGTTGGGTGATTTTAACTTTCCGGGCATCGACTGGTCCTCGGTGCAACCATCCTCATCTTCGACACTATGCAAGGAATTCACTTATTTATGCTCACTGTTTAATCTTATCCAAATTGTTACTCAGCCTACAAGAATCACTGAAGTTACAGCAAGTACATTAGACCTTGTACTAACAACAGGCCCAGAACTGTGTTCAGAAATAACCTACATGCCCCAGTTAAGCGACCATTCGTTGCTCAATTTTTCTGTGAACATTCCTATACAAAAAACTCCGAGTCACACTAAAATAATACGCATGTATCACAGCGCTGACTTCAACAAAATTAATAATGAACTAGGTTCTTTCCTGGCCACCTTTTTTGACGAATTCGACTCGCGATCAGTGAACGCAAAGTGGCTTTTATTCAAGAACAAAGTTTTAGATCTCACCAGCCGCTTCATAACTACTCGCGTAATATCTTATCACCTGCATGCGCCATGGTATAACACACATCTTAAGCGCTTGTCTAACCTTAAGAAACGCTTTTTCCGATCAGCTAAAAAATCACGCACTGAACATCATTGGTCCCGTTATCGCTCTGCAGCTTACAATTACAATTCTGCGGTAAAGAACGCTAAAGCAAACTACTTGAATAGCACTCTGCCGAGTTTGTTGCTCAATAACCCAAGAAAATTTCGGAGCGTCATTAACCCTTCTGGAACATCTAGAATAATACTAACGAATTCAAGTGACGAACCTATATCAGATACTAACTGTGCAAATGTATTGAATGATGTGTTTTTGAGCTTTTTTCAAGTGGTGTAACTACGGATTTCCCCCCACTGGATCATAACAACTTCCTCCCAATGTACCCTGTGCTCATTCATCCTGATAGTATAGTTAAAATAATTGACAACCTTAAGATATCCTCCAGTGCTGGTGTTGATTGCATTACTACAAAGTTCCTGAAAAGTCCGAAAATGTATTCATCGCTCGCCTTAACTATAATATTCCAGCAATCATTGGAGAAAGGTGAACTACCGGCTGATTGGAAGATTGGTAAGGTGGTCCCTGTGTATAAATCTGGTAATAAACACTCGCCTCTTAACTACCGGTACATATCTATTACCAGCATCCCATGTAAAATCTTAGAGCACATACTCTTTTCACATATTGTCACTTTCTATGAATCAAACTCGTTTTTTCATCCATCTCAGCACGGTTTTAGGAAGTCCTATTCATGCGAAACACAGCTACTCTTATTCACACCCAAACTTCACGCAATTTTAAACCGTCACTCGATCGCCGACTGCATCTTCCTAGATTTCGCGAAGGCATTTGATAAGGTTTCCTATCATCTTTTGTTACTAAAACTGCGCATGGTAGGTTTAGACACTAACATTTTAAAATGGCTCGAAGTTTTCTTTCCTCATCGAATGCAATTTGTTGCTGTCAATAATGTTAATTCCGCCGTTCACCCTGTTCTTTCCGGGGTTCCCCAAGGCACCATCTTGGGGCCCCTGCTTTTTCTTATATTCATCAACGACTTACCCAGCAATCTTTCTTCTTCTCTACATCTTTTTGCCGATGACTCCGTCCTCTTTCGGGAAATAACAAAGGATAACGACAAGCACATGATTCAATCTGACCTTAACACTATCTCAACAAGGTGCAAAACTTGGAATATGACTTTGAATGCTGAAAAGTGCAAACTTATGTGCATTTCTCGTGTTAATAGTGATCCTCCCGTATATACTCTTAATGGTGTGCTACTTGATTCAGTTAAAAAATATAAGTACCTCGGAATTCATATTACGTCTAACCTTAGCTGGCATGCGCACATTGAGCACATCACTAACAAAGCTAATCGCATGCTGGGATATCTGAGACGTAACTTTCACGCAGCGCCAACTAACATCAAACTTATGCTGTATACCACACTCGTACGTTCACAACTAGAATATGCGTCATCAGTTTGGGACCCTGGTGTTAAGAGTTTGATCGACCAACTGGAAATGGTACAACACAAATCAGCGCGCTTTATTCTGACTTCCGGCGTACGTCAACCGTAACGGCTATGAAAACTACATGGGGCCTAACTTCACTTGCATCACGACGCAAAATTGCACGCTTGTGTTTTTTTCACAAAGTATTTCATCATGAGTCCATTCGCTGCGAGTTTCTTCTTCCCCCTTCATATAATTCACGCCGCACAGATCACATACATAAGGTAGGCATTTATACATGCAAAACTAAAACATTCAAGGATTCTTTTATTCCTCACACGTCATATGACTGGAACCACCTTCCTTCTTCAGTCGCCAGAATTCCTGACCCTGTATTGTTTCGGACTGCTGTTACCGCTTCTGTTGAATGATATATTGTGTTTATCACTTATCCTAACTTATCTATGTTTTGACAATTTATTCTTCTCTGCTGTTGTTTGTATTTTCAGTGTTAAGTATTACCCACTCCCCTCTGTAATGCTTTGCCCTGAGGGTAAAATAAATAAGTAAGTAAATAAATAAATATAAACACAGAAAATTATTCGTTCTGTGGATGCATGCTCAACATGTTGGTGCTGCGTGGCTTCTGCTTGTAGCATTTCTATAGCCAGATATGTGTTTCGCATATGCTTCTTTTTCAACATGTACGCCGTGACAACGCGGAATGCTATGCAGATTTTACCACTGAAGCTGTCAGGAACAAATAAATAGCAGCGCAAGGAGACAAGGACTGGACGAGACAACAAGGACGGCGCTGATGCCAGGAGCAGCGGGCCAGGCAAGTACACCATTGTAATACATTGTAGACTTCGGCTAATGCATATATCACGAAACCTAATGCATGTATCAAGGAACTGTAGCCTATCGTCGTTTGGGATAGGCTACAGTTCCTTGATATATGCATTAGGTTTTAAAAAGCACGGGTTTGCTGGATGTATCAGCCGAGAACAAAAAAAGAAATTCTCAGTTATCAATCGGCGCACTCTAAACTTGTGAAAAGGGGTATTGCCATGAATGCCTTCCGCGCTGCTCTCCATAAGTCGTGCGAGCATTGCATCACTGAAAGTGTGACACTGCAAAAGCTTCGCCTAGAGAACGCCGGGTTTCCGGATGAAACTCTGACATCTGTTGCAGAAAAGCTGCTAAAAGAAGTGAGATCTGGGAGGCAACAAAACCGTGAAGATCCCCAACGACTCACTCAACTTGTGGCTATGCCGTATGTGCACAATATGTCGCACCTTCTAAAAAAGGTGGCGAAGAAGTGTGGCATCGATCTTGTATTGACTGACCCGAGGAAACTTGTGCGCTTGTGCCCGCTCGTGAACGGCGAGGTAAGAAAGCCAGTATCCCCTAAGAACCACCAAAAGAAGTTCGTTCCATGCAAAGTCGGTGTTGTCTACAAAATCCCGCTCACCTGTGGCAAGGCGTATATTGGGCAATCAGGAAGATGCATAAATCAACGACTGAGAGAGCACCGCTTGGCAACGGAATCCATATCGGCGGGGGGGGGGGGGGGAATCTCGCTGCGCACTGCAAATGCTGTTTTATCGAACGGTACCCTGGCGACCCTGACCCTGTACCTTGCACACCAATATTTCCAGAAACAATCTTTCTAGGTACAATGAAAACTCAAGCGGAACGTGAAATTTTTGAAGCTATGTGCATTGATAGTGAAGGTTCAAAATGCGTCGCACCCCGTCTGTTAATCTGTCAAAAAAATAAATCATGTTCCTGAGGCGTGGCGTTGCAACTGCGGATGTGTGAGTTCAGCTATTTTTGAGATGTAATATATTGATTGTTTTTCAAATAAACGGCAGTTGAAGACTAGCGTCTGTCCTGTGTATTTGTGTTCTTGTCCCGTGTGTTTACTAAGCGCTAGCAAATATGATTTCAAACGCTTTCCAACTAGCCCAAGTTTCCGCCTTAATGAGAAGTATAAAACACGAGTGTAGAGGGCTCCACGCTAAAACAACGAGGGAGGGCGGGGGGGATGGGTTATGCAAATATGAGAAGTAGAATATGGAAATAACAAATGAAGTAAAAGCCAATAAAACGCCAAGGAATTAAATCAAGAAAACGCAAAGGAAAACCGGGACCATTCCGGTTCACAACAAGAAAGGGTGCTTACGGTAAGCAGTCTTAAGACCAGGGTGTCGAACCGGAACCGAACCTGAACCCGAAACCGGAACCGAACCCGAATTTTCACCCGGAACCGGAGCCGAACCGAACCCATATTTTTTTCGCCATCTTGGAACTGAACCCGAACCGGAACATTTCAAAGGAACCGTTCCGAACCGGTTCGGAGCTCGGTTCAGCCCCGATTTTTTTTTTTGCAACCCGGCACACTTCTTTTTTTTTTCAGACAAAATGAGATAGCCTAGCGCGTAGGTTTATCCATCCCAAGCTGTCTGTGCTGGAAAGTGGGAGAATGGCACCCAGTACTTGAGACGACAAAATTGAATGAAGTATGGTGTGTGGAAAGAAACCTAATCGACTCTTCTGTAATGTACTAGCGCCAATTCTAAAGCACTGTAAGTCAGGTTTATGTGAAATCTTGAGTTATTACTCCTCCTTTTCATGTTTGCGTATGGTTTTAATCAAATTGTTAGCACTGATCTAACTCAATAAAGGACTATAGACACCAAATTTTTCCTTGCGCATTTTCTTCTTTCAAACGATGATTTCGACATTGGTATACATGGAGCACCTCGTGGTATTTGCCTACAGACAGTACATAATTTGTTTCCGAATTTCTTCGTGACGTTGTTTTAGTTTCATCAGCAGAACGATGGCTGTTACCTGTGGTTAAATTTAGGTTACATGAGGCACGAAATAAACCGACAATGTAACTGCCAGTAAGTCGTTTGTTGTAATTATAGCCTTTGACGCAGGCTGGTTTATGTGCAGTAGTTCGTCAAAACGAAGCATCAGCGTCTATATCACAGTTTTTGCCGGCCTCACGTGACAGTTCAACTACAAGTCACAGCATTTTTAGGTTGATGAAACCGAAACAGCATGGAGAATAAATTCTTTTCTACATTATTCAGCGGCCGTAGGCGAATACCGTATGGTGATCCACGTATCCCAATATCTAAGTCATCGTTTGAAAGAAGAAAGCACGCAATAAAATTTGTGTGCACAGTCCTTTAAGCACCGATTGAGAATGCCTTCCCTTTATTTGTGTCATTTACCACAAATATATGAAACAGCGCAACGACCCAACAACGCTGTGGCAGTGATTTTTGGGAAAAGGAAATGGCGCAGTAACAGTGTCAAGAAAAGGGGGAAGGTGGGAGTGAAAGAAGAAAGGAAGAGGTGCAGTAGGGGAGGGCTTCGGAATATTTGGACTTCAACATGCACTGACACCACACAGCACATGGGTGCCTTTTGCGTTTCCCTCCAACGAAACGCCACCGGGTTCGAACCCGGGTACACCGAATAAGTAGCCGAGCGTCAAAAACACTGAGCCACCGCAGTGGGTAGAGCAAAGTTTACTTTTACAAGCGTTCGTTGTCACCGACAGCAGGTACTAAATAAAACCCTTCACGATGGGTCAGTGGTGCAATAAAGAAGAAAAAAATGCCGCGGTGGCTGTGGAGCTCGGCTGCTGATTCAAGGTTGCGTCGCATCCGAGTCACGTGCACAATCACATGACCACGTCTGGTGAAGCGGCGGTCGGAGCAGCGGTGAGCCACGTGGTCTTACATCACAACCACACCTCCGGCGCTCCAATCTGCTGAAGGTCAAAATGCAGTACTCGATGACCTTGGCGAAATATGAGGTGATAGAGCTCTCGCTCCAAAACTCTGGCTGGTTAAGTTAATCTGGAGTCCACCACTACAGCGTCCATCGTATAGAGGCCGTGTATACTCGACACGTCAAACACAAGGTATTGTTACTGTTATTACCAAATGAAGAATGGACAAATTGATGCAGCTCTTTTTTTAGAATCCGAATATTCTTTTTTGCACGTGATGGAAAAAAGCAAGGAAAGGCAGACTCTTGGCAGTGGTGAAGCTATACTTATAAGGAAAAAATGAAATACTGATTACCCAAAGGGGCAATGCCGAAATGCATGCGTTCGCTTGCATGTGATAAAAGCCAAAAATACTAAGGCCACTAAAAGTGGCGTTTATTTCTTATAAAACTGCTTTATGCGCGCCTACTTGTGCAAAGCAGATCCTGCAGCGGCTCTTTCCAGGCTATCTAGGGTGGTCAGTTAATCCTTGTGGAGACCCTTGCTGCCAACTATCAAATTTAGCGACGGGTGTATAACTAATCGTGGTTGAAGTGTCCACAGCAGCTGGTGGCAGGTCGGCCACGTAAATGAGATTCCTGAGAGTACGGGAGTGCTTGTACTTGGTGTTCGTCTTCGTCACAGCCCGCGCTACTGCAATTTTGTGGTCTACAGGAGCGTAGTTATATATATATCTAAGGAAACATCTGGCCAGCCATGGATCAACGAAGCGTTGTCACACATCTACATGCGTCCGGTCACGTGTGTTTTCGAGCTGCTTCTGTCGTTCCTGTGCTCATGCAGCGACGAAAGTAGCGCAGCGCTCGTGGCACAGAGTGCATCAGTTGCACTGGCCGCTGTATGACGCTACCTGCACGTGGAATCAGCGCAAAAGATGGAGCCGTCTGGGCAGGCTATGCATACCACGCGACCAACCCGTAGCTAGCACGCATGGCTAGCAAGGCTTTAAAAATTCTGAAATCGCTGCTGTTACTTGATCCACGACCATGGTCAGTAGCTTCGATTTCGACGATGCCCCTTTCTCACACGCACCACGCTTCTTCCACTTGAGAGGCTTTGCCCAGCCGGCAGACACGCAGGCAGTGATTGCCCTCATTTGTCGTCGACGCGGGCTTGGCCTACGGTTACTTACTGTTTGAATAGGGAGTTATAGCATATCATTACCGTGTTTACGTTACTGTGTACAGTGTTCCCAGACGCCGGACTTCCCGGTTAGCGCTGCGCACTGCAGTGCCGCCTTTTATCGCATTTTTGGGTCGACATGTTCATTCCGGAGCGGTGTCGTGAAGGTTGAGAGGCGTTCTCTCACTCCGCGCTTACTGGAAGCACGACCTCTTCAACTTCAAGGATAGTTTACCGCGCCTCCTCGTTCGCTATAACCGAGTGGTGCGGCAAAAGTTTTTAGTTGTATCTGCGACGAATTGTCTTTGCCCTTATGCATATTTTCTCGGTAACACCGCACCCGTTCGTAATAAGTGAGCGTTCGTTATATCTTCGGCCATTGGGCTGGACTACACCCGCATAATTCGTATCAAGAAAGGCTAGGTAAGGCTGCAGATATATGGGTAGAGGAATTAATGACCGATCACAGAACTTGTCGTCTGCCTTGTGGAGAGGTCGTACAGGTTTCCCAAGGAAAAGCGAAGAGGGAGAAAACCGAATGGATCAACACAAAGTTCTCTCACGACCTTGTCCAGAAAAGACAGACGAGCACTGAGCCGCCTATTAAACACAGCTCACAGAAAGGGTTTGTTTGTAGTTTAGAAGATAAATGCCCTGAAACAAGTTGGTGACCAAATGGTGGACGACACATTCACCAGACTCTATCAGGCGCAAAAAATTCTGTAGAGGCACAGGCTCCCTTTGATAGCCCCCAGGAAAAGTTACAAAAATTCTACGCAGTGCAAGTACACCTTCTTCCTAGCAGAATGCTGCACTTGCAAGAATGTTGCAACGCAACATCCCAACGAAGATGTTACCAATTTGTGTCTGTGCAGAAACGAAGCGCCTCAACCTAACCTATCCAAGCGTGTTTTTTTTTCATCATACTCTTTTTATCAGAATAAAAGAGGTCGACTTCATCATAACAATTCATAGTCGTAATTTCGCACTGTACTAGTAAGAATACACAATTAGCTGTCTTTTTTAAGATAGTGAGCTAGAAGGGCTCTAGATATATAACGCGAGTCACAAAGGCTATTTCAAAGAGGAGATTTCAATAAAATATGTTTTGGTATGCTCAGTGTGTTAGGGAGAGCTAGTGCTCCCACGAGGCTCTCGTTCGGGGGGGGGGGGGGGGGGTCTCGCATATTTCCTTATCATGTAGGAAAGGGCGGAGGGGGGGGGGTGACTGGCAAGTCGGTTTCGGGACGACGAAAAGGTGTCTGTCTGTATATAGGAGCCGATGCATGGCAGCTCCGTTTCTCAATAGTGCGCGGGAACGTAGAGGCCGGGTGCGACGGTCACGTCGGCGCCCGCGTAAGTGCACTCCGTACGAAAAATTCCCGATTGACTCGAGCTTCAAAGAGATCAATTTCTCGCACGACGGGGTCTCCGAAATCGCTCAAGCTGGAGAGTTTTGTAGATGCAAAATCCACCGGCTTTTCTCCTCATACATCATCAGATGGATTATAGCATACACATAGCCGTACATTATATTTCGAGTTTATTTCATTTTACGGCTCTTGCCTTAAATTCGTCTTTTTGCCGCGGACAATAAATAAAGTGAGTAAAGTGAGAAAATCTCTAATTGAACAAATTTTTGCATTTTTTATTTTATATATCGATGCGACAAAAAAAAGTAAACACCATAACAAGGTTGATTAAAACTCATCTACGTTCTAATTTTTTTTGCCCTGAACCCGTTTGAACCGGTTCGAACCAGTTCAGTACGGTCCGAACCGGTTCGAACCGGAACGGAATGTCGCTCTGGAACCGAACCCGGAACTGAACCCGAAAGGTGTGAACCCGAACCTGAACCGAACCCGAAAAAATTCCGGTTCGACACCCTGCTTAAGACATAGTTCACACCTACAGATAGCCGTCAAGGAATTCAACTTCACTGTAAAGTAATTGAATAGAAGGTGCGCTGACGAACGTTTTCCCAGCTTTTCTTATAAAATGCGCCTCCATGACATCACGCTCTGTTTTTACATTAGCTGATGTTAAGAATTCTTTTTTATCTATTTTTGGATAGCATCCGTTCTCTTGCTCTGTTTCACATGCTTTGCAATGGTCAGCTAGGTTGCTTCCTGATTTGTTGCGTACGCACAATCTATGTTCTCGCGCCCTCTCATTAAAGCATCTTCCTGCCTGCCCAATGTAATGACGCCCGCAACTGATAGGAATTCTGTACACAACGTTCGCCTTACATTCCGTAAACTTCGTTTGATGTTTCTTCGTGCAGTCATCTCGTTTTACCGTTTTCTTGGTGCAGACCTTAGAAAGATTACAAGGGGCAGAGAAAACTACTTGTACATTATAACACGCTGCCAGCTTCTTGAAATTGTGTAAACCTATGATAATATGGTATTACCTGGACAGGAGTCTTGCTTTTGATCTCTTCACTCCCCTGCTCACTACAGGAAACCTTGGAGGCTTTCAGCTTTTGCAAAAGGCTTTCACACACTGCCAGTATAAGGTCTACGGGGAATCCAGCCTCTTGCAGCCGCCTGGATTGCTCATGGATGCTGGCGGCCATGCGGTGCGTGCAGGATTTTGTAGCTGCTCCGTGGAGACAGGAAGACACGATACCCCGCTTAACAACTTTAGAATGCGCGCTGTCAAAGCGCAACAGACGTTTTTTGGTTCGTGGATGGTACATCCAGCAGATATTAAGGTTAGTGAAATCTAATTCAATATCTAAGATCTGAATACGGCCATCCGTAGGTGACTCCCAAGTGAAATTGGCGCCGTACTGCGAAAAAATGCTCAACACTTCCTTGACAACGTCGCATTCTCTTCCATGACCTTTGCTAAAAATAATAAGAAAATCATCAACGTACCTGAACACTTTTAAAACAGGAAGGTCAGAAAGATTGGCTTGAATGCGTTTGTCAATCGCGGATAAAAATAGGTCACATAACACAGGCGCAACAGAAGAACCGATACAAATGCTTCTTTTTTGGATATAGAAATTTCCTTCTTAAAAGATAGCTGTGGACGCAAGGTAGAAATCGCGTTTTCTTGCTTTTAATTCCTTGGCGTTTTATTGCCTTTTACTTCCATACTCCATTTCTCATATTTGCATATCCCATCCCCCCCCCCTCCTCGTTGTTTTAGCGTGGAGCCCTCTACACTCGTGTTTTATACTTCTCGTTTTATCCTTTTCTGTATTTTTATATACATATACCTTATAGTGTCCTAGTTTTTCAAATTTTTTCATTTTATTATATATAATATCACAGCCCTTATCTGTTTTCGGCGTAATATTCTGCTATCTTTTAGTTCCATTGCCATACCCATAAATGTAATTCCCCATTGTCATTCTATCTTTCTTCAACACGTGTTTGTCTTAGTGTGGAGCCTTGTACACTCCCTTCATCTTTTAGTCGATCTATCTTTATATCCCCTTTTTGCCGCGTTATTTGTTGGCTCTTAACCTTGACAAGCTTGAAAAGCGCTTTTTGCAGCAAGTTTCAGTACGCGATGTCTATTTTCTTCCGGTGTTCCCCCGGCACCGTGTTTTCCTTTTCTTATTTTATCGTAATTTTTGCTTATTTTCCAAACGCTGTAATCTTGACTGTGCTGTTCTTTGCGCATGCTCATCGCTTGATTGTGGTGATCGGCTCCTATATATTAGACGTGGTGGCATTTCGAAAATAAAGTTGGAAGTTAGCGCCTGTCCTGTCCACTTCTGTGTCGTCCGTGTCCTTTTTGCGCTATATTTTCGAAGAGCTATTCCTTGTATGTTCATGTTGCCACTGTGAACTGATTTTATTTGGAAATATTTGACGCTTAACTACCTTCTCGTGACGTAGAATCTGATTGCATGTCTCCAAAAAAAGCCATTTCATTTTCATGCAACTATAATGAATGCGTGCTGCCGTAGTTGTTATGAGCCTTCTTGATAAAAAAGCTTCAGTGATTTCGTGCTGAAGCATGTCATTAGCGTAGCTTAGAAACTGCGTCTTATTGTATGTACATTTGTTGATATCTGCATTTCTACCAAGCCAGTGATACCACCCTATCCCCGATTGAAGTTTTGTACAGCTCTTTCATTCAAACATCGGCCTGGTCGGCCAATGTACATTTTTTTTAGAAGCAATGAGAATACTGAAAACAACTTTAACAGATTTTTGTGATCTGCATGACGTGATCAGTATTGCGCGGCGGAGACTTCTTGTTATCAACGGGTAAATTTTTGACTGCTTGCATGGTGCAGAAAAAGGCGTTAACGTTGCATCTATATTGAACACAAATTGCTTGGTGATTGTGGACAACGGGCATATTTCATCTTTGACGACGCTGTTCCCAACATTATCACGCCTTTTAAGGTCGCTGAAGGAGGCTTAAAGCTCACATACGAATTTTCATGGGTAAACAACATATAGTTTTAGAAGTGAGCATTTCTTTCGTTGACAACGACATCTATTGTATGTACAACGGTCGGTAACAAAATAACCTTCTAACTTATTAGAGCTCATACTCTAAAATACAAAGAAACCTGGGGTTGCTGGGAATTACATCTAAGCCGCCTTGGAAAAAAAAAAAAAAATCACCCACATATATTAAGCGATAGTGTAAAATCAGGCCAAGAGGATACGCATGTCTGCTTTCCTTGCTGACAGTATTTCAGCTGTTTGCGGCAGTTTTTTGCAGAAAATAAGGAAGGAAAAGGAAAAAAAACAGCAGATAAAGAATAGGAACAGAACGCTCAAATCATTCCGTATCTGCATAGGATATCCCATAACGTTAAAAACAGCCAGCGGATGCAACGTAGTTTGCGCTCTCCTCGCATTGAAATGGTTGCAGCTAAAGCTTTGTCTTTGGGCTATTAGTCAAATATACACTGCTGTCATGGCAACTCTATCAATTACAGCTCATTAGTAAATCACGGGCGCCGCGCGAACTTAATAAACGCGGCCGAATTGTCCGTTTCCTTCTTTATGACAGCCCCTCCACTTTCGCCAGTTCCGGAACTTCTTTTCGCACCAGTGGTACGAAGTTGCGCAACTGCCGAAAGTGGGTCGTTTACGTCCTCATTTACGCTACAGACCACATTTACGTCAAGCGTTTGCGAACAATGACTCTATGCGTGCCAGCCGGTTTACACGGCTGTTCCCGGTTATCGAGCGCAGCTGTTGCGAATAACATTAGCTCACCCGTAAATCGCTAAACATGTCATAGTTTGGAACTAGCCGCGAAGGCCATCGTGGCATCAAGCGTTGCTACTTTATTTGCAGCGCTCCGAAGCGGTATAGGGTTTAAATACAAACCCATCATCTGCTGAATCTAGCCACCGCTCATCGCCACAACTAGTGGCGAGGCTTGACGGTCCGGATTTATAGAAGCTGTCAGCTGCTTTCGGGGTCCAGCGATATCCTGCGTGTGTCAACGTTCGTAATGCCCTCCTCTAGAGCCAAGCACACATTTTACTATCAAGCGAAGCAGCCGGCCCACGTCACACAACGGCTGACGGGAGCTAAGCAATCATTGAAAAATGTTGCCGCCGAATCGAGGAGATAGCAGACACGAACGTCGTCCGCAAACAGCGACTGCGGACACTTGCAGCACACTAGAGTAATGAAACTTTACGATTGTATTGTTTTTTAAGGTGTTATCCGTGCTGAGACATCGAATTTTTGTGTTAAACACACATGCGCGAACTTTCTTGTGCCGGGTGTTTCAATGCAGAAGTTCTGCAATTTTTAAAAATGGTTTTTCAGTTAGAACAGCGCAGTTTTCGGCACAACATTGTGTGCGGTGTAGCGCATCAGACTAGAGCTACGATGTGCTAGCCAGAAGGATAGTTACCAAATACTGAGTTGGGAACCACTAATAATGTGTCCTTATTCATTGAGAGGCATGTAGCCATCCATAAGTAATATCCATGATGTAACAATAGCGCAAAAGGAACGCGAGGAACGGAAAGGAAACGACGCAGACAAGCGCCGACTCGCAACGGTGGTTTTTCGCGCTATTCTTACTTCGTGAACGTTATCCAACTTGCACAACTTTCGGCTTTGCGACAGTAATATCCGGACCAGTGTTACAAAATTTCGAAAGCGCCGTTGCCCTCGGCGCCCAAGAAATTTACGCTACATCCGGCCAAAATACATCCGCGCGAAAAGCAACCCCTCCAGTACAAGCCTCTCGGTAAAATAGCCGAAATTTGGTGGACCATGGCGCCGAGAGTAACTGCCTGTTCGAAATTTTAAAAACTGATATGGATGTTACCTACGGTGGCCTACACGTTTCTCAATAAATAAGGAGATTAGCATTAATCGCTAAAAGGTTAACATCCGATATTAGTTACCAAGCCTACTAGTTAGCACGCCTTAGCTGCATTCTGATGCGCTGGACTGTTCGCAATGCTATGTGAAAAAAACTGCTCTTCTAACTCAAAAAGCGCATTTTTAAAATTTGCTTTAGTTCTTAGGTGAAACGCCCTCTATTATTGTCGTGTAAAGTTCTTTATCCCATAACTTTCGCGCAGTATTTATGGCAAACCATCGTAACGGCGCCGTGGTTTTCACGTTCGGCTGGTGATCTCGCCCGCGGCACAGTATTTCGACGGATCGAGGCGCAATACAAAAGCGCCAGTGCATTGTACGATGTCAGTTGCAAGTAAGTGAAGGCAGTTTTAATTGAACCGGCGCCCTCCTTCGTAGCGACCATCGATCATAGCCGACCCGTCGTGTGGGGTCTTTGTAAACCACGCAATTCGCAATATCTGCAGCCGCTTCGACCGCGGCATCTGAACGGAACAAAAAAAATGAAGGACACAAGTTCCACCCTAAGGCTATGGTGCGATAGCGTAAGGGGTTAATCACATATATACATCAGGTCGATCCGTTTCTTTACATTCATAGATGCCTGGATGTCCTCATACCCCTCTTCGCGCAGTGGTGCAGCGGTTAAGCGATGCGCCACTGGCCTGCGATGGCGGGCGCTCCCCGCAGTGGGCCCTGTGCCGCCCAGGTTTGCTCTTCCCGAGCGACCCTTCATTAATTTAAATGCCACGGAGGGCAGCTGACTCACTATCCAATGGGCAGGTTGTGATGACTTGGTGCAAGATCACGTGACCTTGTGGCCCACCTGCCGCCTAGGTTGCTCTGTGGGCACCACCTGCCAGAGCCAGGCTCGTGATTTTTCGCTCTCAGCGCCGGCAACGCCGACACCTGATGTTCTGGGCAACGGGGCCTTAACTCTCGCGTTACATTAAAAACTGCCTCATGGTGCACTAACGTAGCAGAGCCTGTACTGGCCTTTTTGCCTTTCGCCTCTACCTGAATACGGTCGTCGCGGCCGGATTTCTCAGACGTCCTTGCGATTAGTAGCCCAATACCACATCCATTAACACCATTAAAGTGTCAAGGGAATAAATAGAAGCGGACCAACGTCAGGAATATCGGCGACAATACGCCATCTGCTGTAATGCCTCGCTGCTTCGTCAGGCAGTGTTTCACCACTGCTGCGACGGCACGGGGGAGACAGGAACAGCCCCGCGAGTGGGCACGCGGGGCTCCCAAGACCGCACGAGGAAACACACACAAAACATAAGTTCGACATCACGAACATCAGTCTCGTTCAGCCTTCAGTTGTGATGTCTTGTTGCGATGCAGCACCAGTCTGCCCCTCCCTGCACATAGCATATTTCCGTGCAGTGCACGATATCTGCCCGATTATTCTTGTATAAAATTTGTTTTAGGGCTCCTTTCTTAGGCGTTACATGTGCCTAAAGCGCACAGCAGTGATGTCCACCTCCTGTCTCAGGCATATTCTTGTTTCTCGGCGAGCGAATAGCGACAAGGCTGAAATAAGATGCCTTGTATTGTGTGTACTTCGTGACTACTTCAATGCCTGCGATCAACTGCTTAGCCACACTGTGATGACCGCATTAGAAAATACTGTGCTGTTAAGCGACGACACACAGGGGTAACCAGCTTCGATGCCTCAGTGGTCATCGTGCTCGAGGTGCGGGTTCGATACCGACCATGACGGTGCATTTCGATGGAGACGAAATGTTAGAAGTTTATGTACTGTGCCATATCTGTGAACGTTAAAGAAACACCGGTGGTCTGAACTATCCAGAGCCCTGCACTACGGCGTCCCTCATAGCTTGGGAAAAAAATTAGCTGTGGTTTAGCTGTGGTTAAACCTGGAGTGACGTGATAGATACAGCTGGTCGAGTGGAACTCGCTCCGTCGAATTGCAAAGCCAATCTTTCGCCGCTCCGTTTCGAAGGGCGTTCCTTCTTAATCTTCTTCTTCTCTGGACGTGGATTCACTCACTCCCCCCTCTCCACTCCACCCCCACTCGGCATCGCCGGTGCGCCGCACTACCGGTAGCTGCTCCGCGGAATGTGACCAGCCAGGGTGGCCACGGCACTTTCACGCTGAAGGCTCGAAATGCTAGCGTAATGGAGGCGCTCGACGCGCACTAGCTGCGTGATCTGACGTCACTTCGCGGATGCGCACAACTGACGAGGCGGGAGGCGTCTACTCCGCCGTCGGCGCAGAGGCGAGGTGCGCTTCGCGCACAACATCTGTAGGCTATGACGTCACTCCGCGCATGCGCACAGGCGGCGGGGCGGTGGTGCCACGGCTCAGCGCGCAGCCACGCTGACCTCGCGAAGCAACTGGCATAGTGTAGCTATCGCTACAAAATAGTGAGCTAGCACATAGAAGGTGCAAGCGATTCTTCTATGAATAAAAAGAAATCACCGCGCCTTGTTATATTACCGCGATGTCCACATTGAACAATGTATATTACCTACAAGAATCAAACTACTTTCGCGGCAAGGAACTACTCATCATTCCTCATTGAACATCTGTCGAAATTAAGCATGCGCACTAAGTTATACAGCTGAAGAGTGTCTTTTCATCCCTTTCTTTGAAATACCAGATCTTACTACAACCAGTTGACCGCCTGCAAGTCTCAATTGACTCCGGTCATAACTCCCCTCCGTGTAGTGTGGTGTTTGTTCGATTGTGTTGACGGGTCACTTGTGTCGCCCCTTCAGTCTCGCATTATGTTCTGCCATCAAGAAAAAAATGCCTATACTTGAACACCGAAGGTGAGCGGACAAGGACAGCACCGCCTCCCAGGCTCGATCGAGACCAGCTGGCTGAATAAAAATATAATAGCAACTACAAGCGGAAAAAAAATACCTGAGGCTTAGCTTAGGTTAAGCCTAGTCAGATGCGAAGCATATTGTCGCCGAGTTGCATATCGAGCACGCCGCTTGGCTAGACGTTCTTCACGCTCTTCATCAGTCTCTGTAGCACGCCGCAACTTTTGCTTCTCATTCCAACGAGCAGCCCTGTCTCCAGGAGGCATCTCTATCCCGTGTACGCCTAGCAGAGGCAGGCGCACCCCCTTGTATACCGCCGCTCCAGCATCACGTCTTCACTACAGCGCACCTAGCGGCAGAAGCAGGAAACACATTGGTCGCGACGCCTCGCGCGACGGCTCGAGCTGGGGCCCCGTTTCTCCTATGTCGTTACGTCACGCATCACGTGGTCCTTCTTGGTCGCGACGCCTCGCGCGACGGCGCGAGCTGGGCCCCCGTTTCTCATCTGCTGTGACGTCACGCACCACGTGGTCATCCTTGGTCATGACGCCTCGCGCGACGGCGCGAGTTGGGCCCCCGTTTTTCATCTGCTGTGACGTCACGCATCACGTGGTATGACATGGAGGTCACGAAAGGTCAATGGTAACGACACCGCCGCGCTCGAGGAGCTGGGTTGGGCTATCTTAGTATGCTTCGCATAACAAACAATGCGACACAACGAGACAGAAAAGCGCCACCATCCCGTGTAGCACACTACGGCCGCAGCTTTGCAAGGCTCGGGAAAGGACGGAGGTACTCTCGGAATTCGAATCTGTTCGCAACACGACGTGCCTATTGCACCGATGATGCCGGTCGAAGAACTTTCGTGTGCAGTTTTTGCAGAAAGAGCTTTGGTGCTGTTTCGCAGTCGATTCTGACTTGGAGGTAGCATGCTTGTGACTGAAGATGCGGCGACACATTTTGCGATCTCAATTCAAAGCGAGCATCGTGACTGCAGTACAGATTGCGTTGCCTGCGCGAGACATGCTCCATCAAAGAATTTAAGTTTCAAGACAGCAGGACAAACACGTCGTATTCACCTGTACGATGCGGAGCCAACCCTGTAACGATCACTTCAAATCATCTGTCGTTGAGATCTAGGGGTTGGTAATTACAGCGCATTGTATCCCAAAAGAATTGCCCTTCTTCGACCATCACTGTAGGATCGGTCTCTTGGCTCGTCGAAAAGAACGCGAACATCTTCGTACGAGCAACACTAAAACTTTTCTGCCGTGGTCCGAAACTCGTCCGGAATCATTTCTGGCTGTCGCGCTCATCCCGCGAGGCGTCCAGATCGCGGAAGACGAGGCCCATGACAAAGGCTGGGCCAAAGAGGCGACGCTGAGCAATTGTAAAGTGGCGGGAAGAGAGGTCGAGTTCCTTCATTGCCGCAGGCGTTGTGTGGTGCTGGGTGGGCTTTCAAGCTATACAGATGTTGGTACAGTCCCTGCCTGGAAGCAGGGTGAGTCGAGTGAAAATGTCGCGATTGAAACGAAGTATTTCTCTCAGTAGAAGAGCTGGGACTGGCGCCAGTTACGCGTCATTTTAATATCAAATTTAAGCACCCGCTACACACGTTCGTGAACGCTTTTGAATCCGCAATTTAGTATGGTTGTCTTCAGTGCAATGAATCGGCTCTATCACATTGACATTATGGTAAGGGTAATTGAATATAGAACTGACATCCGTTCCGTAATGTTGAGAAAGAATTTGAAGGTGGTTTTTTTCGACGGCAGTGTTTACAGTACACTGCACACAATGCGATCGAGCCGGTATACCACAATAGATGCATCGCTATCCAGCGCTGACTAAACGAGGCAATGATTCTGTGCGACGCGATGCGGAATGGCTTCGCGCGGTGGCCTGAGGGGTGCTATCGCTGATGGCTCCGGTTCTCCGGTTCTGTGGTTGAGGAAAATATCAGCCACTGCCCAGAAGCCGCTCGCGAGGCAGAAAGCATTGCGGCTCTCCGACTTCCGATCTAGGTTGCGAGGAAAGTTCGTTTTTCTTGCATAGTTTCAGCGGAACGCTGCCTGACGCTCGCTTCGTCGCGAGTGTGGGTCCGAGGGGTTGCAGTTTTTCTATATTGAATTGCCGACAATTCAGTCGACTTTCTTCGATGTTTATTTCTGAAGGAATATTTAGTTGAAACTCCGGTTCTTTTTCTCGATAATATCGCTTTCTTTAACTATATGTTCAAATCACTTGTAGTCTATCATGACCTTTTTATCATCACGAGCAGTCGATTTTAAAGTAATTAATGCTCAAAGGGTCTTACCTACAGCTGGGCTTCCACACGAGTGTTATCGATATGTTAAAGGTGATGAAATAATGCTGATAATAATGTAAGTGGAAGTTTGTTTTCTTTCTTTATTCAGAGGTACCCCGCTTGGCCAAAGGGCGTATGAGCAAGCAGGGGTTACAAGTTGGACAAAAACAAATCTTCATTAGTGCAGCACACTTCTTTATAGGACAATCGATTGCACTCTGCAAAAGTTCTTGCGAAAAATGAATTAGCGTAACGGTTCGTTCTAGTGCGGTATTCTCGTATTTTTTTGCTTTTAGTTGCTTTTGGATAGGCAGTGTGGTTGATGAAAATATGTATTTTTGTAAATTTCGGTCATGTTATAAATTCGAAATAGTAACTTCAAGCACAATTTGCTTCGGTACGAGGACAGCGCTTCCCATTCCAACTTCCTTTTCATTTCACTGCTGCTCTCCCCTCCCTTGTACCGTCCCATAGCGAACCTTGCTGCTCTGTTCTGTGCTCTTTTTACTTGATCAATCAATGTTTTCTGGTGACGATTGCAAGCACAACACGCACACTCCAGGATCGGTCGAACGTGTGAAATGTACGCAGTGTTCTCCAGGAAAAAGGGTGAGGCATTGAGATTTCGCTGAATGAAATATAGTGCTCTGGTAGCCTTTGAAACAACATTACTGATATGGGCACGCCAGGAACAATCAGATAGAAAGGTCACTCCCAAATATTTATAAAGAGCTGACTTGTTAATATTCTGTCTTGAAACAATAGCAAGCGTCAATTTTTTTTTTTTCGTGAAGGACAGATGGGTACGCTTTTTGTAGTCAGTCGCATTTTCCACCTCTCACGCCATGGGACAGTTTTACTAAAGTCAGTTTGTAAATCGATTCCGTTTACTTCAGATATTCAGTCGTGATAAAATTCAATCAGTACTTTGGTTTGGTTTGGTTTGGTTTATTAGGGGTTTAACGTCCCGAAGCAACTCAGGCTATGATGGACGCCGTAGTGAAGGGCTCCGGAAATTTGAATCAGTTGTGTATTACAGAATAGCCACTTACCAGACCCTTGTTGCTCTTAAATTATTAACCCGAGCTCTAAGCAATGTTTGATTATTTCCTTCTATAAAATGTGTTCTAGTATTTTGCAGGACATTGATGGTAAGGATATGAGCCTATAGTTGCTTACGTCTTTTTTTTGAACCACCCCCTCGTGAACTGGGACTAAATATGCCAATTTCCAATTGCCCGGTAGCAAGACAATAGAGAGATTTGGTGCATATAAGATAACGGTAAGATCCGAGTAGTCATGCACTGCGCTTTCAAAACGCGGGTAGAAATACCATCGGGACCGAGTGGCTTCGTTTCATCTATTCCTTTTGGCAATGATTCATTTCCACTCGCACTAAGCTCGACAGGGGGCATTAATGGCGCAGCACTCACACGTGAATCCTAAAACTTATTTTCTGGAAAAATACACAATGAAAATAAAGGTTGCCTTAGCTTATCATCAGACAGGACTTCATTATTGTGAACGATTTCATTTATTCCAGACGATTCAGATCCAAATCCTTTCACATATTCCCAGAAAAGCTTGAGATTAGTTCTGGTATTGTCACTGAGCCGACTGAAGTACCGTTCCTTCGCACTGTGTACTTTAGTTTTGTACTCATTAGTTACTTGTGTTAACCTTCTGAACTGATAATTACTGTGTTCTTGTGAATGTCAGTTATGCTCATCTTCTCTTCTTTATTAGTCTCAAGGTATTTGGTGTCACCCATGGCTTCATGCAACTTTTTCAGCCTAACTGAATGAATGCACGACCCATACTTTTCCGTCAGATCTATCATTTTTCTTTTAAAAAATGGCCACTGTTGCACAAAAGTATTAACGTAAAAGGCACTTGAAAGCAGACAAATGATCAAGTACGCGAGAAGTGGCGGAATAATCACGCTTATAAAAAAAATATTCCCTGATTTGCGTATCTTCATTCGCTTGATCTCAAGTTTAATGCTAGCTACGACAGCGAGTGGTCATTTATTCCTAGGATGCAAGTGACAGAATCTGGCAAATTAGGCGAGTTACAAAGCAACAGGCCCAAAATGCTGTTATTGCGTGTAGGTGTACTCACGTATTGAGTGAAGCCGAATGTGTCAATGAAGTTTTTCCTCTCAAAATTTTTGCAGCAGCCAGTGAGTTGTAAAGGTTCCATTAGACCAGTTCAAGTCCAGTAGTTTTAAATCTCCGGCAAGAATTATCTGATCCGGTGTTTTAGAGACAATCTCGTACAGACGTTGCAACGTAGTTGCATCAGAATTTGGAGGGCGACATGATCCAGCAATAAATGTTGTATTATCCGCAAAAGTCACTTTGTACCGGATTTATTCCATGTTATCGTATCCAATATCCAACAAAGTTTAACGTAAAAAAGAATGAACTAAAAAAGACACCACCACCCGTTCGTGCCCCATCATTCCGATGAGTGATAGAGGGATTAGGAAACAGCTCACTGTCATTGATAGACGGGGATCAGGCACGATTTTGCTCCAAACACCATACCAGCCTTCAGTGATTCTATGAGGCCCCCGAATTCGTTTACTTTGTTCACAATGCTTCTGCAGCTTACGTCAACAGCCGTTATATTGTGCGAGGGAACAGCCTTATTAGTAGCATGGTGACCCCTTTTTAGGACAGGAGCCACTTTCTCTTTTTCTTTGTCCCAAGTGAATGCCTTACCGTCGACAATCAGCTTGTCACAGCTTCGATTAACCTGACTGGTGCTGTCCGTTTTTTGCGCTTTAGCATATTTCCATAATTGTTTCCGGACATTTTGTCTCCGCTGCGTAGTCCTGGTCTACACTGTATTCAGACCCCTTTAATTTTTTTGGTGTTTTTAAGAGCAGTCATTTTTCCCTTCTCGGAGAGAAAATTAACGACAATAGCTCCATTGAACTTATTGTTGAATTGACCGACACAATGCGCTCTTTGCACTGTCTTCAGTTATCTTGCAAAATGGTGTGACAGATTGCTTTAATCAATTGCTCTGACTGATCCCACCTTTCTGCCTCGTCATCTTCTACACCACAAACAAGATCCATCCTTCGACTTCTGTTTTCAAGACGGACACTTCTTGTTTGCAGGTATAGACTTCTTTAAGAGCTGTTCAACTGCAATTCCTTGTTCTTCTAGTGCATCATCAAGAATTGCAATCTGACCTTGAGTTCCCATTTTGGAATTTAGCTCTGCGAGCATAGCTTCATGTTTAGCAAATTTTGCTTCGATGGCATCCAGCTTATTCGTGATTGCGCTCTGGCCGGCCTGCAAATTTTCAGCAATTCAAGATCTGCTTCACTGAGGGGGCCAGGATTAAGCTCCACATGGCCGGAAAGTAACAATAGCAAAATCAAGAATAGCACTAGGTTTGCAAAAAAAAAACGCAAACACCTGCGGAGTGACTGCTCTCTGTTGTGTACCACAGCCCGACAAAACAAAGGCTGCTGTGACATGTGTTTTATTGTAAGAGCAATGATGTCATGTTATATTTATGATGACCAGGGTTGGGCGACAGTACGATACCTAATGTAGTCAGCGTGTTGACGGCAGTGATGAAACTGCCACTCGACTGTGGCGATTGCCTGAACATGACACATTCAGGAGAGGTGCAGTGGAAATCTGGTTAATCGAGTAACTGCCCTAAGCGCGCTCTTAAAGTTAAAGGGGTAAAGGCACCTAATTTTTGTGGTATGTTTTCTTTCGTGTAAGACATGTGTAAGACATTACTATTCATTACTACCGCCTTCGCGATGGCAAAGCGGTTATGGTGCTTGGTTGCTGACCCGAAATATGCGCTTTCGATCCCGGACGCTGTGATCTCGATCTGATGGAGGCGAAATGCGAGAGACACGTGCACTCTGCGATGTCACTGAACGTTGGAGAAACCCAGGCGATCGAAATTATTCAGTCTTCTACTCCAGCGCCCCTCATAGCCTAAGTCATTTTGGAAAGTTAACTCATAATCGGAACCACGCATGAACCACCCCGTGATATTCGCCTAAGTCCGATGAATAATTTATAATCAAAATTTTCTCCCATCCTGTTTCGGTTTTAACGCTCTTGGAGGGACACTAAGGACAACGCTATCAATTTTTTTTGTTAGTAAAATCTGATAGTTTGGCATCTTGTGGCTGTCCCTTAACCAAACGTGCAGTTATTGCTGAGATGTTTGGATTCGAAGTTGAAAGCTTTCCCGCCGATACGATTTAGACTCGCTTCTCTGATGACGACATAGAGTGGCGTAACGAGGCGGAAACAAATACGGACTCTGTGATTGCTGTCGCCAGCGAGCAACCGAAATGAAAACTACTACCGGCCGGACGATGAAGGCCTTTGTGAGCCGTCGTCGCTTCGTTTCCGTTTTCACGAACGTTGCGACGGATCCCGATTCCAACAAAAAAGTTCTCTCAAAGAACTGCGGAGTGTATTCAGCGAAGGCAACGCCATCAAGCATGCGATGCTTTTGAGGACTGAGGCTGCAGGTCTTGCAAGAAAGTCCCTAGCGCCGATGAGCCAGCGTCACAACTGATGTGTAGCGACTGGCACATGAGGGCATATTTAATTTCTCTAATATTCCTCATATTGCTGGTCATGCATCTTAGCATCTTGGTACGCTGACGAGGCGAAGACTCCGAGCGGTGCATTTGCTGAACGGAGACCCGTTGAAAACTGGCTCTAGACAGCTTTTTTTTCTTCCTTGTGAATTCTTGTTTTTCCTTGTGGCATGCTGGTCCACGAACTTCGTCCGAGGGGCACTTGGAAGCCCTCTGCTGCTTCTCCTTTGTAAATCGAGGTGCTAAGTAAACCATGCAGAACGCATAGCCGTGAGACACCGAAACTCTGCTGGCCGCCTGTTGCGCCGCCAATTGCAGGTTTTCTTCGACTTCTAACATTCAGGTTGTTTTCCGTGTTCCTCGTGTGATAAAGTGCACTGGTGGTTTCCAAACAAGACTTATGTTCTTCAGTATCGATCCAGCACGTAACCTTCATGCACCTTCGTCAGCCTCAGATACCTGCGGTCTGTGTTATTTCATCACCACGCTTGTACTTGGGAGACTGGTCTGTGGCGGCTATACTTGTACTTCAGGTCTTGCTGTTTTCTACCTTACAAGAGCTTTGTTTTCACAGAGAGTGGTGTTGTTCTGTTGAGGTGCTCGTAATCTATCGATACAAGCCAAGTTCTGTTTCTCCTCAGTGTCTTTTTTAGTCGGGCAACATTATAGAAAGGAAGCTTGCAAGGGTGGAAGAGCGGGTTAGTTGGTAGTTCATCTTGAGGAAAAACACAGCGCACTCCTAAGACACGGACAAAGAAAGGCAAGACGATAGAGCGCTGACTTCAACTGATTATTTTATTGTGGAGCAACATATATATACGTTCGAAAAGTGGCCGGCAAGACATGAGTAACATCTGCTGTGTTTGCACGTGACTGAAGGATAACAAACTACAATTGAAAACAACATGAGGGCAAGGGTGACCCTTGGAGGCAACAAAAAAATGAAAACTAGACAAGATAAAAAGACAAGTGGAGGGGGATTAAACGGATCACGCTTAAAAAGATGACGCTAAAAGGATGACGCAAGCAGGCAGTACAAGAGACAAAAAACAGTAGGAGATGACAACAAGTGAAAAAATGTACTAAAAGGCCAAAAAGACCATTAAAAAATTTTTATAACCGATAAAAGAACCAAAAGGGACGTTAAAAGCAGAAGACAGGAAACAACCTTGTCCAAAACGTAAAAAAAGGCTAAAAGACGTATTTCGGAATCCTAATCATTAAAGTTGCTCTATGCCTCGCTGAAATAATCTAACTCACGTTTCGTTAGCGCTATCGAGTGTGTGCTAACACAATCTTCACCTAGCTTTAGAATATGGGCGGCGTCTATAATTTCGCGTGTGGATTGATGCGCGTTTCTCGCGATGACCGAACAGTCATGAAGGAAAGGCTCGCAGGAACCGGAGGGACACTTTAAACAGTGAACACCCACGTTTTTCTTGGCGGTGTTAGAAACATTATTTGAGTGCTCCATAAGACGCTCATTGAGGCAACGTCCGGTTTGACCCACGTAGGCTTTACCGCAGCTCAAGGCTATTTGTAAACTACACCAACCTCGCAAGGAACAAAGGGTGCACGGTGCCTAACAAGGCAGGCTGGCTCTCTCACAGGCGGGGCATTTACTCTGCGACAAAGCTTGGATAGCTTGTCGGGCGCCGAGAACACCACTCGGACACCTGCCTTGTGTCCAATTCTTTTGAGCCTGTGAGAGAGACCACGCTGGTACGGCACCACAGCGACTTTGTGTTGGTGGTCTGGGGCAGTACTCACTTGGCTTCCTTTGAGTTTCCTCAAGAGGGAGCCGGCTACTGAGATCAAAACAGTCCAAAACACACCAGCAACACAACCTCATAAAGCTCGTACGCACATCCGAGGCCTCCCCGCAGGAGCTCCTCGAGGAGCTTCGTGATCTATACTTCCCCACATATCCCTCCGCAGACCACCCTGACTACAAAGGCTCACCCAACGACCTCCTCGACCGACCGATCACTGAGGCGGAAGTCAGGGCAGAACTTCAGCGCCTCAACACGTCCTCAGCTCCTAGCCCCGACGGAGTGCACAACAAGGCCCTCCACAACCTTGATTCACCCTCCGTCAAAGCCCTAACCGACTACTTCAATGAATGCTGGATGGGCGGTGCCCTCCCACCTCAGCGGAAAGACGCCAAGGTAGTCTTTATTCCCAAATCCGGCAAACCCCTTCACCCCGTTAACCTTTGTCCCATCTCCCTTACTTCGAGTATGGGCAAGCTCATGGAGCATGTTCTCCACACCAGGCGATATCTAGAGAATAACAACCTCATGCCTTCGCGCATGTTTAGTTTCCGCCCAGGCTTATCTACCCAAGATGCCTTTCTACAACTCAAACACCACATCCTTGACTCCCCCGCGGGCGACACCAAGGCTATCCTCGGTGTCGACCTGACAAAAGCTTTCGACAACGTTACCCACGCAGCCGT
The DNA here is from genome assembly GCF_055824585.1 of Amblyomma mixtum. Classification (NCBI taxonomy): domain Eukaryota; kingdom Metazoa; phylum Arthropoda; class Arachnida; order Ixodida; family Ixodidae; genus Amblyomma; species Amblyomma mixtum. The sequence goes on along the minus strand of NC_143021.1, from coordinate 61,534,291 downwards.
CCTAGAAGGCCTTCACGCCCTAGGCGTAGGTCCGCGGATGTACAATTATGTCCGCGACTTCCTCTCCAAATGCACAACCATACTCACCTTGGGCGATCACCAGCTCCCCGGTGTCTCGCTGGGAGCACGGGGAACGCCTCCTATTTATAGCTGCGTCTATTTATAGCTGCGTCTTTTAGCAACGACAATGGGGTAATCTCCCCAAGTGAGGCGGCAAAACAGGACAGCAAAATAGAGAACAGCTTAGAACTGACTTGTCTTAACTGGAAAAAGACGGAAGCAAATATTCCTAAAACCACATCCGCAGGCATAGACGAAATTCCAATTATGCTGATTAATGAACTTGACCCAAGAAGCAAGGAAGGGATGATAAAAGCATTGGAGACAGTCATAACAAATCAGCCAATTCCGCACAGCTGGAGGCAGAATAAAATGGTTTTCATTTATAACGGGAAAGGAGATAAGATGAATGTAAAATCCTTCTGTCCGATTACGAAAACATCTGTTATGTACCGGCTGGCAATGCAGGCGGTGAAATTAAAAATGCAGTCATAGGTAGAAGGTAATCGGATACTCGGAGAACTTCAGAATGGGTTCAGAAGGGGTAGGCGTTTAGATGATAGCCTGTTCGTGCTTACCCAATGCATAGAAATAGCTAAGGCGGAAAACAGACCTCTCTTTTTAGCCTCTCTGGACATACGCGATGCATACAATAACTCCTGTGGAGCATGTTGAAAGATTTAGGTATCGGTCATGAGGTAATAGATTTTCTACAGGACATCTATCTTGATATTGAAGTTGAAATTACATGCGAAGGCAAAAAAAGTACCACAACCGTGGGGGTGCACAACGGATTAAGGCAAGGTTTTCCTCTATCACCGCTGCTGTTCATGCTTGATGTGATAAATATGGAAAAAAGGCTAGAAGAAAGTAATCTAGGTTATAATCTGTCGTACAGATTAGGCGGAAATGTGGTTGAGCAGCGACTCCCGGGTTTAATGTATGCGGACGATATTGTACTGTTAGCAGATAGCCAGGAAGATTTACAAACTTTTGTTAATTGCTGTGGAGACGAAGGAGACGCTCTAGGATTCAGTTTTAGCGCAACGAAATAAGGTGTGATGATTTTTAACGATACAGCTGACCAGTTGCTTAGAATACAAGGCCACGAAATACCCAAAGTGGCCGAATACAAATACCTCGGGATATGGCTAAACGAAGGGCAGATATACACGGAAAAGCATGAACAGGCTCTTAGGGCAAAAGAACGAAGAGATGCCGGGATAATGAAACATAGGGCATAATGGGGGTACAACAAATATGAAGTACTAAGAGGTATTTGGAAAGGAATAATGGTGCCGGGACTTACTTTCGGCAATGCGGTTCTGTGCTTAAGGACAGAAGTTCAGTCGAGATTAGACGTAAATAAGAGAGCTGTTGTAAGATTAGCACCGGGTGCCCACGGCAAAACCACAAACGACGCAGTACAAGGGGATATGGCTGGGCATCGTTCGAAGCACGGGAAGCTAGGAGTAAAATACTATATGAAGAACGTCTGAGGAAATTGGACGATATCAGGTGGGGAGCTAAGGTATTTAAATATTTATACATAAAGAGCGTTGACTCACAGTGGCGGAAAAAAAACTAGGAAAACAACCAGTAAGTATGCCGGAGACGAGGAGGGAGAAAGAAAGAGCATTAAACGACAGGTTAAAAACGCAGAAGTTAAAAATTGGATGAATTCAATGGAAAAGAAACATAGTGTAGAACTATATCAATACTGGAAAAGGCAGATCAGGAAAGAATTTTTTTTTAGGAAAGGGATGGTGACACGCGCGTGTCAGCATCCACGTAGGGGGGCTATATCGCTCGTGACACGCAGATACCCACGTGACAACATAATTAAACCAAAGGGCGCATAAAATCAACATAAACATTTTGTAATATTCAGTTACAGCTTAAATACTCACCTATAATAGTACAACTGTTAGGTTTTGTTTTAAAATTTGGTCGAAATGTCTTTAAAGCGCATGAGTTGAGGCGAGGCGGCGGCCATGGCTTGCGGCGGAGTTCGCACCGATGAACTGCAGGAAATGAATTGAATTCGGTTCGACGGCATTTAGATCGCCCATACGGAGATACTCGATCGATACTGCGATGGGTCCTCGATCGGCCCCATCGCAGTAAAGAAAGGTCTGCGCCAAGGGTGTCTGTCGTCGCCACTCGTATATTCTAATGGCGAGCATCGAGCGAGAGCTGCTTAGGTCGCAGAATGGTTCAGCTGGCATGGACGACGACCGCCGCGGACAATCTAGTACTGCCTGTGGAATACCCCCCAAGGATTTGCGATTTCTGCTAAACAATTGCGGGAATGTGGTTACTCGTCTGAACCCGCGGCTCAGTTCCAAGAAGACTGGTTTACTGTTTGGCTGGAGCCAACACGGCGGACTAAAAATTAACTCCGGAAAATAAGACCTTCGCCCAGAGTTTACAGTTCCCCTGTCTGGGAGTGGAGATGCTCGCTGGAAATCCGTTACGGCCTTCACAAGGCTACCGACAGGCTGCCCTTACCTTCCATGGCGCCGATTTGATCAGGCGATATGCCGAATGTGTGGGCAATCAGACAAAACTGCGGAACACTTGGCTCTCTCCTGCCAAGGCCTTTCTAGTCCACCGCGGATGACAAGTTCTACAGGCGTTTGGGTCTCTATTTCTCACCCAGCTAGAGGAACTGGATCGCGATCACAGCCGCAAACGTAATGTCCGAGCCCCAGTGGAGACCATCGAGAAGCACCTTGCTGGATGGTGGGTGCTGTGTACCACGAAACTAGGAGCACCTCAATAAACACTGGTTGGGGGTGTCATGTGGCAGCAGTCACTGAAATGGCCACCAAGCTTACGATGTGCTGCTGTCATTGCTGTTCCAGTTGTGTGTGTGTGTGCGCGTGTGCGTGTGTGTTCATGCATGTGCATGCATTCTGTGTAGGGAGTGACAAGTTGTGTGTGCTATGTGCACGTGTTTGTGTACTATGGCTGGGCACCACAGCAGCTGTGCCCATCTGATTCAAAGGACAAGGCCACCGTCATCATCAGGCTGTCTCGACTAACTCAGCTATCCACTGTTCCACAAGGGGGAAAGAATTATCATGCAGGATCTCAGAAGATTTGGCGTGCATAGCAAATTCATCGAGTGCAATTTCTAATTACATACAGGGCTTCGATGGCGCACTGTGCTCGATGCGACTCCGATGCTTCAAGCTATTGAAAGCAAAAAAAGTTCCCTGTGCCCGCCCCTCAAAATTGTTTTCTTTCTTTTTGGTGGTTATGAAATTCCATGAGGCTTTCAAATACGAAAGACCTGAAGTGCTCTGTAGCCAGACTGTTTGTCTGGCTTCCATTGGTTACTGTCACATAAAGAGAAGTGCATGTCTGCGCATGTTTCTGTAAATAAGCTCTCCAGCAGTGTGGCGTGGAATAAAAGTCTCCTACTATTGTTTTTCAAACGAACAGGTCAGCTTCGATGGCCAGTGCTCTAGAGCACTATGCTGTCGGCACAGCCGATCACGCCTCGTGTTAAAGTACAACACACTCTTGCACTATGCACTGCATATTGTCATCTTCATCAGCTTCCAGGCGTGAATAGATCGGATCACCTTAGCCTCGATCAGAGCTTAACCTAGTCTAATATCCTTGCCAGACTTGCCGACGACCTAGCAAAACAAAACCATGAGCCAATCAGGCTAAACACATGCTTTCACACGTCTGTTCAGGTGAACTATGCGAAAACCCTATCCTTCTTCGTCTAGAATTAGATCATTATTTCTTGTCTGACAGAGTGAGAACTGCAGTTGGAAATGGTGCAGTGTATATCTTGGTTGCATATATGAGGATATATGCACTGATGTAAAATGTGTAAACTGGCTGCAGATAGCTTTGGGTTCTGTTTTTCAAAATGCTCGAGCAGATTCTTGTAGGATATTAACAGGGTAAAGATATTTACCGCATTTTCCTAGCTTTGTCTTTGCAAGTTTTTTTTCTTTCTATATTCCTTTTTGCAAAATAGTTTTACTGCTGCTGTTTTATCTACTCCTCCAATTTGAACCACTAGGTCAGCGGCCTTACCGCGGCATCTGGCTAGGTCAGTATGACTTCAGTCAAGGAGAAATTCATAAATCCTCAATTGCTGGGCATTGCACGTGCACTCTAAAGAACCCCAGCTGGTGAAAGTTAATCTGGTGTCCACCGCTGTGGTGTTCCTAATAGCTCACGCGTCGCTGAGGGATGTTAAGCCACATAGTTTACAATTAAATTTTTTTCCAATTTCTAGGGAGCTCAAGTTAGTCTTGTGAATCTTAACGTATATTTCTCTCCATAGGAGAGTAGGGAGACATTTACACCCATTCACGCTTAATTGTTATATACAGTGGGTGAGTGGTGCCATAGGTAGAGCACAAAACTGCATGGGAACACTTAATTTCCTCATCCTCATTATCCTTTGAAAGGATAGAGCAGACCAAAAAAAAAACGCCGGAAACATCTGTGTTCTAAGGTACTTTACCTGAGTCCCAGAGCGAAAAGTAGTGTGCTGATATTACTGATTTTGCAGTTCTTATAGCCACTTCAGTATGCCTGCAGTGCCAAATTTAAGAGAAGAACCTTGCTCGGTTGGCGGAAAGACTCTTGGGAAAGCTGAAGAAAAAGGCTATGCCTTCCCCTCAGGGGCACCAGGAAGAGACAAAAAAGGTCGTGTCCATCTGGGTATCTGCACGGTGTCTCTCATCGTCTAGGAAAGATCGCAGCGTGACACAATGTGCAGGTGGTGTTCTCCGCAATTCATAAAGTTTACAAAGTGTTTGCTGCAGTGAATAAGAGGCTGGTACCTGCCTCTTCCAGAAAGGAGGTTCAAAGGTGCACTGTGTCGCATGCAGACAAATTCATTAGTTGCAAAGAAAGGGTGGTGTGTAGGGTTCCTTTGTAATGCGCTCAAACGGCTAGGTGCTGAAACGTCAGATTGAAAGAGTGTGAAAAATTTCTTCACAAGGAAAGAATCCCCTTCTTCTAACCTCGTGCTACACTGCTACGAATGCAAGGAACATGAAGATCATCTCTGCGTGCGGGACTTACATAACACGTCGATAGCATGCAAGAGTAGTAACCAGATAGGCAAGCAAATTTTCAAAGCATGTTGCATCGCTAAGAACTCGTACACGTGTGTAGCAAAACCATCTGTTGTTTTGCAGAGAAACGAGACAGCATTCCTTATAAGTGCCTTTCCTGTGCAGTGTAATTCTTGATGTTTTTCTGTTTTTCTTTCGTTTTAAGTTTCTTGCGTTTTCACCATATATATTTCCTGATTTTTCCATTAAACCTTCAATTGTTAGACAGTGCCCGTCTCATCTTCTCTTTTGCCGGTCCTTTGTCTGTTTTGGGCTCGTCTTCAAGATGAACTGCATCCAACTCGCCCAATACAGCGTGGTGCAAATTTAAAGCCTGAACAATTTGGCTGCAAAAGCAATGTTTTTATCGGGCTCAGCCCAAATTTACGGAAACTCGGTGACTTCAGGAAAACATCAACAAACCACAAGTCTACGAACACGAAGCAAATTTTTATTTTGGAGAAGTGTTGATGTCTATAAAAAGAAAATGTCTGAGGTCACAATACCATTTTGTAATTGCTGTGTAAAAAATAATGATGTGATGTGACGAAAATAAAATGCTGTTTTTTAAATTTAGTTCCATCCCGCTTCCTAAAACAAAAATCACACCTGGCATGAAAAGCATTCTGCACCCCATTGGCATTAGTTGTTACAGAAATGTGCATGGGCCAAGCAGTGGCAGACTTATGGGTCACTCTTGGAGGAGGTGGTTTGGGAGAGAATCCCATTTGGACCATGTATTTACGGGCACGTTTTGTCTAAAAGATTTATTTATTTATTTAAATACCCTAAGGGCCCGGCTGGGCATTACATAGGGGGGGGGGGGACAGCGAATAACACAACTACTCAAACTTCACTTCATGCATAATACAGATAAAGAACAAAAGAACTAGGTGTTAATGATCAAATTCGGTAGTTTTTTTTTAACATCGTGGGCATGGTGCACTGGGCAATAAACAAAAATAATATGTGCACGCATACGGCAAAGCAGGGGTACAAGGCGACAAGTTCAAACAGACGACAATGCTGCGCCTTATTCAAGAAATGTTAGTAGCGCTGAACGGAAAGATGATGGTTCAGTGATAGCTACAATGCTAGCAGGTAAACCATTCCACTCCCTTATAGCCAAGACTAACGGGGAATTCTGATATTTCTTTGTGCGGGCGAAAATTGTTTGAATTTTATGCGCATGGTCGGTTCGAGATGATATGTGATGTGCTGCTGTGATGTGCCTCCGTGCAAAAGATGAATGGTTGTAATAGAGGGAGTGGAACAACGATAGGCGAAAGAATTTGCGTCGTATGTTGAGGTCCAGAAGATTTAGAGACTGTTTTATTGCAGTAACGCTCTGAAATGGAGAGTACGACCGTAAAATTAAGCGTGCTGCCTTATTTTGCACTGATTCTATAGAGCTAGATAAGTTTTCCTGGTGGGGATGCCATACTACCGAACAATATTCCAATGATGCCCGAACTAGAGATGTGTAGGCCAGCAGTTTGGTGTCAGGGTTAGCTAGAGATAAACGGCGTTTAAGCGGGCCTAATTTTTTCAAAGATTTGCTAGTTATATACTCTATGTGGCTATGCCAATTTAGGTCCGGGGAAAGAACAACGCCCAAATATTTGAAAGTTGATGAGCGCGCAATGACGCTATTATTTATACTGTAATTGTTTACTGGTGTTTTAGAGAGTGCAGAGAAAGTCATCTGTTTGGTTTTATCGGTGTTTATTTCCATCTGCCAAACACTGCACCAAGTACTTAACCTATCTACATCAGTTTGCAAGACAAGAACGTCGTTAGGATTAGCTATTTCCCTATAAATGATACAATCGTCAGCGAAAAGACGTATGGAGGAGCTAATGTCTGAAGCGATGTCATTAATATAAATTAAAAACAGAAGTGGACCTAAGACGGATCCTTGAGGTACACCTGATTTAACATTTTTAGTTTCAGATACGATGTTATTAGCGGATACGGATTGCTGCCTGTTAGTTAAAAATTCTTCAATCCACTTTGTAGTATCATGATCAAGCTGCAAGTTGTGCACCTTTTTGATAAGGCGCTTGTGAGCTACCCGATCGAATGCTTTTGAAAAATCAATAAAAATTGCGTCAGTGTACAAGGCGCTATGAATTGTAGAATGAAGATTCGTGACTAATTCAAATAATTGGGTTTGACATGAATTCCGGTACCGAAAACCATGCTGATTTTCAAGTAGCAGGTCATTTGCATTAAGGTGTTTCATGATGTGGGTAAATATTATGTGTTCCAGTAACTTGCAGCACACTGAAGTAAGAGACAGAAGAGTTGAAATCTGGGTTAGTTGGTACATTATACTTAAGAAAAACGAGCCAAAAAGACGGGGACAAAGGAGAGACGAGGCACACACAACGACTGGAGTCGACTCCAGTCGTTGTGTGTGCCTCGTCTCTCCTTTGTCCCCGTCTTTTTGGCTCGTTTTTCTTAAGTATGAAGTAAGAGAAATTGGTCGGTAGTTGTTGGGATTTGTAATATCTCCAGACTTAAATATTGGTATAATGAGTGCAGTTCGCCAATCGTCTGGAACACAGCTACTGTTCAAAGACTGCTGGAATAAAAGTGATAACAATAATGCCGACACATGAGACGTTAGCTTTAGAAGTTTTGTGCCTATGCCATCAGGACCAGGGCTAGAATTTAATGTAAGCCTATCAATCGCCCGAAGAACCCCATCTGTTGTGATAGTGATAGGATTAGAATGATAAGCAATGCATGGAACGGGAAGCTGAAAGTGCTCGGAAATAGGTGCCTCGTCTTTAAATAATTGGCTGAAATGACTGTTTAGATGTTCCGCACTTGCTTCTACGGGGACCAAATTTCCATTTACTTCCTTTAGTGTTATTAACTCGCTTGAATCTTTAGGATTGACAACACGCCAGAATTTTTTCGGGTTTGTTTTTAACAGGTTCGGAAGCGTATGATTAAAAAAGCGATCCTTTGCTTCTTTTATACTTTTTTCCGCCACAGATGATAGGTCTTTATACCTTTGCCAATCACGGGGTGCGTTAGCCTGAGTAGCCTTTCTGTATGCCCTTTTTTTTCTGTTCAGATGCTTCCTGATTTCCTTCGTGAACCAAGGAGCGTCAACTCTTGTCTTGATCTGAATTTTTGGTACGCAAACTGCTTCAATTTCTTTCAACTTGTCGCGGAACATTATCCAGTTTTCATTTGTGCTGCGTTCCTCAAAGTTATGATGGAATGCGGTTACAAAGTCAGCTAGCATTCGGCTCATTTTGTCTTGGTCCGCTCTGGCGTAGTTCAAGATATATTTTTTAGCGGCTGTTTTTGTGTGAGCCTGTATCGGGTGTAAACAGTGTACAAAGCTATGGTCGCTAACACATTATAACACATGCACCTCTGTATTGTGAGGTTGATTAGTAAAGATCAAATCCAAGATATGTTTTCCACGTGTTGGCTCATGCACCAGCTTAGTTAGATTGAACAAGTCAAGAGTACTGCGAAAGTTGGAACAGTGATACAGGCTACCCTGGGAATCTCCAAATGATACACGCCAGTCAATGCCAGGGTAGTTAAAGTCTCCTCCTAAAATAAGGGTGCATTTCGGGAATTTGTTAAAGATGCATTCAATGGCCCAATGAAAATATTCAACAAAATTTGACCAACAGTCAGGTGGTCGATAACAAACACCGATTACATAAGTCATACCACTAAACCGTAACGTCACAAACAGCAGTTCAAGAGGCGTGTCAAGAGGAAACAGAGATGGCTGATAGTCGCTTCTTACCGCGATCATGACGCCTCCTCCTCTCGAAGTCAGTCTATCTTTGCGGAATATAGACAAATGGCTTGGAAACAACAGATCAGAATTTGGTACGTCTCCGGTCAGCCAGGATTCAGTGCCAAGAACAATATCAGCTTCACATGTGTGCATCATTGCTTTCGTCACTTCAAGTTTAGGAAGTAAGCTACGGAAATTGGCCATGAGGATGGATACATTGCATGCGGTTTTTTGTTTTACTGCATTTCGGTCTGCCTGTCACGCCGACAGGTTGACATCATGCGTAGAAGCCAGCGTTGAAACCTGCACAACTTGGTCAGTTGCAGCATCGTAACGGTACAAAGTGTCGCGAAATTTGAGTTTATTAAAATGGACAGCATAGCGCTCATTTTCAGTTTTGTTGATTTTGGCGAAGTCCCGCAGCTTTTTACGTTCTAACTGAACTTGCGGGGAATAATCTTCTTCCAGCCATACATTGGGCGAAACATGTTTCAACTTATGGGCATTGCGGATGACTTCATTTTTTGCCTTAAAATTTAAAAATTTGATCATGATTGGCCGGTGAGCGCCAGCGCGTTGTTTTCCTATACGATGTGCACGCTCAATTTCGCCTATCTCGACACCAAAGTGAGGTGAGAGGAACTCACGAAAAACTCGCTCTGTTTCCTTGTAGTCTTCCTTGTCAAGTTCGGGAAGACCTTTAACAAGCACGTTGTTCCGTTTCATTCGATTATTCAAGTCATCAACGACATTAGTCAGTTTTCTTTGCGTTTGCGATAATGAGCACTTAACATCTTCAACAGCACCGCTGACAGTGCAAACATCGTCGTTAATTTTCGGTACGCTACTCACGCTTCTTTCAATGACACCAACCCTGTCTTTTAAGTCTTCAATAGCCTTGTGTATTTCATCAAGTGCTGTTTTGGTGCTGCTAAAGTATTCTTCATTTTCATTTTGGAATTTGTTCAGCAATGTCAGAACATCATCCAACTTCGGTCCAGGGTTAGCCTCGACATCACCAGCACAGAGCAATAGTGCAGCAATGCACATCAATGCTAACATTGTGGCAGGCTTAGGAAAAACACCGCTTATGAAGTTACATCCTGCACCGAAGCGCTCAGGTTTTCTGCTCACACTTTGCCGAAACGGTAGAAAGGAGCCGATACGGGCCCTGTAAGTGCTTACATCAATGCCCATAGCGTTACACGGGTACAACACAGCGAACCACAATGGGGATCACGACCACATAAAATCGACTACAGTATTAAGGACAGTGATTAAGACGTCATACCTATAACAGTGAAAAGAAGAGGCGCTCAGCAGTTGCCACGCGTGGTCGCAAATCCCAGGGAAACAAAGGTGATGCAGTCCTTATATAGCTGGTGGTGGCGCTGTTCACGACGATAAAGATGACGTCACTTCCCAAGGCAGTTATCACGGAGCAGCCAGCTTGCAACAATCAGAACTGTCAGTCGTGTGGTCGTTGTCTTGATGGCTATAACAGTGAAAAGAAGAAGCGCTCAGCAGTTCCCACGCGTGGTCGCAAATCCCAGGGAAACAGAGGTGATGCAGTCCTTATATAGCTGGTGGTGGCGCTGTTCACGACGATAAAGATGACGTCACTTCCCAAGGCAGTTATCACGGAGCAGCCAGCTTGCAACAATCAGAACTGTCAGTCGTGTGGTCGTTGTCTTGATGGCTATAACAGTGAAAAGAAGAGGCGCTTGCAGTTGCCACGCGTGGTCGCAAAGATAGGGTTCAGTTTGGTTTGCCTATGTGAAATTTCTTGCTTGGGAAAGATTTTCCTCCCCATCGCGGCATAAATCCGCCCCTGGAGCCCAGTTTATGTGAACAGAGGCAGTTCTGGCAATTTCAAAATTTTTGGGCATCAGCAGCACCCTTGAGGCCAGATCACTTCCACCTTCTAACATATTGTGTGAACTGCGGCGGAGACCATCCAGCTTATTGTTGTTCATGTTTAGTGTGGAAAAAGGAAGACAATACAATAAGACTGAAAGTCAGAGAAAACGTTTAATTTTTTTAAGCACGCACAGGCACATGACACAGTCTTCAAAAAGTGCCTCTCGTGATGTGTTCATGTGTATAGAATAGTAAAGTGGCCCAGGGAGTCGGACTTTTATTGAGATCAGTAGTGTAGCGTAGCTGGCAAATATTCTGAACTGAGCCATGAAAACCTAGATAACCTATTTTCCTTAAGAGGAAAGCGTGATATCTTGTTTGCACTCACCGATGAGGGAAAAACTCTGAGAGTGATAATGAGGGTGGTATGTTAATTAAGGACAGCGCAGTGAAGCATGGAAAGTAACATGGCAGGGCAAATATAAAGGTTTGAGGAGATCCTAATGAGTTAGGGAGCAAGTAGGAGGTAAGGAAATGCTAGCTGAAATCAAGGAAATGTACACAGTGAGTGTGTGGGGGACGGATAACTGATGATCCATTATACTAAAGGAATAGATTCTGTTGCAAGAAAGACATAGCAGAGAGTCAGGTGGGCACGTCAGATTAGTTTGATTGCAGGGATAAGGTGGCCGCATCTAGAGCAGGAGGACATGGTTAATAGGCGGGATATTGGAGCGGACTTCATCTCGTAATGGATGGAGTTCACCAAGCTATGTTACATCAGGTGCTTCTAAGGATGAAAGTTATGTGCCTTGAAAAGGCATGCTTCCTTGTGCTAGCTTTACTCGTCAGCAATGGAGGCTCTGGGAAGCAGATGATTTCAAGCATCAGGATTTTAATGGGACAAATATAATAAGTTTCATAACTAGCCAAGTTTGACATTGAAAAGGCAACTGCATAGGTTTCAGAAATTTGAAGAGCTTAAAGGGGGTGAATGTATGAAACTTGAAGGTAAAACATGCAAAGTCCTTTCGGGCGAGTATTTGAAATGATCATGTAAATGCTGTCCGAAATCCTGACGGTGTTGAAGCTTCTCCGCAGCGCTAGCGCCAATTTGGGGTGTGCATCATGATGTCATCGAAGGTACCGCTACATTTACCATGCATCAAGGCTTGTTTTCAAGGAAAAAAAATCTAAGGTCGTCGAAGGCAAATGTCGCCTACCGTTGTTCAGCAGCACGCAACAAGGCACGACAGGGTGTGGTCGACGACAGTGAAAATTTGAAATCTTGCCTTCCGTGACGCCACACCAACCTTCTCTGCACTCCTCCGGTGTTGTGAGGAAAAGGCTAAAACTTAATCTTTGATTATGTCAATATTTTAAATGCTGATGCAAGAACTGTTGGCATGGTTTACCTACAGCTTGTAAAGATTTGAATCCTTGAGTAGCTTGGAATTTTCAAAAAGCGGTGCAGTTGCCCTTTAAGACCAGATACATATCAAGCATAATTTTGAGTGTACTCTAAACACAATATGAATGCTATGCTTATAAAAGAGTCTAAATGTTTCACATTGTTTGATAAGTACGTCAGAATGCGTTATAATTTTATATGAAAACTGCACCAAAACTCTGTATCAGTCTGATGCTTGCCAGTATCAGCAACATGAGCAGTATTAGTTTGACCAAATAATTAGGGGAATCCCCCAAGGTTGAGTAGATTTGTAATAAGGGAGTAATTACTCATTCAATGAGTAATTACTCCCTTATTACAAATCTACTCCACCTTGGGGGATTCCCCTAAATATTTGGTCAAACACTGTTCCCACTTCGAGTTATAGATCAATTCGCTCTCGCCCTACCATAAGCTTGCCGTCCCGGTTAGCTCAATTGGTAGAGCGACTGCTCCGGTGTAGCGGTGGTCCCGGGTTCGAACCCCGGACCAGGACGAATTTTTCTTTAACTACGAAGTTTCTGTGAAAGCTGTATAGCTTTCCTTTGTGGCCGTATGGCTGCGCTCGGGTGGACGTCAATGAATAATTACTCCCTTAATAGCAGTATCAGTTTATAAGACTACTAAGCCATCTGTATCGGTAGGACAGTTATGTCGATTCAGATTTCGTTACATCACTATGATATGAGGAGGGCGTACAGCAAGCACAAGCAGTAAAGAAAAAAAAATAAGGTGAAGAGCACAAAGCAGAAGAGGGGAATAAAATTGTCAAATGCAACCACCTATGGTAAACGCTCACGAATGTTCATCAACACACATAGGATGTTTCGCTACCAAAGGACACGTGCAAACTGAAATGCATATACCACATAATAACACTGAAGAAATATAAAGACGCTTCCAGAAAATATTCTTGCAGTGTTCAGAGACTAGGTTTTTGCACTGAAAAACCTGTTGAAGTTAGTTTCTTAATTAATCATGGGGCTGCGTGGTGCATCATTTGTCAGCCAAGTCCTGTAAGGCTGAAGCAAAGGTTCCAATATACTTGTTCTCAAAATTTACAAAACGGTGCCAAGGTTGGCTTGAGGTGCGACAGTTGTAGAAAGATGTATGGTCACGGTGAGAAATGGATTTTGTATGTTTGATGGCTTTGCTGTGTGTAATGTAAACCAACATTAGCTATGCAACACGCAATATTCTTTTGCAACATGTAAATTTGATTTTGGCTAGGGTAGCTTGAATAGTACTTCCTAAGACAAAGGAATGCTACATTTCCTGTCTGAAAATATGAGAAAAAGGGCCACAATTGGGCTTTATCGCACGAAGCAGATTTAAGTTATTGGATAGTGGACCGAATCACCGGCCTGTTGAAGAAATTGTCTGCTCCGGCACTTTTTTCCAGAGCATTTCATGCCACAAAAGCTAAAAGCAAGGCCTGTAGAAAGCTGGCATCTACCCAGCAGCACTGGGGATTGAACCCAGCGCCGTCCACATGCAAGGTGCATGCTCAAACTTCTGGGCCACTGCCTAGCAATTACTAGGCAGTCTTACAATTTTTTTTGTTAGGGTAATTGATAATTCAAGCAGTGTACTTTTTTTGAAGGAAAAAAAATTTGTACCAGTTACCTTATGAGAGTAATGTACATGAACATTTCAATTCTTGTCAAGTACATGTAGATGTTGTGGCACTAGTGATGTTGTTAAAGGGAAACTGAAGCACTTTTTTTGAAAATCCGGCTGGCAGCGGCGTCCTATAGTTTTTCATGCTGTATGCTCGAATATCGCATCCAAATAAGGCAAAAAGAAGCGCGAATTGCCTTTTTTAGCCGAAATATGCGGCCTGTGCCGCGGGGCACGCCGCGCGGCTTGCCGCCGCCCGTGATTGGTCAAGCGAGGTCGTGACGTCATTTTGAGGACTGGAGAAGCTGCCGATGCGGATCCGGCGCTGCGCTGAGTGCAGATCGCAGCTTTCCGTGGCGTTGTAAAAGCGAATATGGCGACTATATTTTTACTGACCTCCAAAGAAAAGGATACTACAGTTTGTTCATTCCACGTATCACCTGAAAGCAACAAAGACACGAGCAAAAAATTATACGCCTAGCACAAGCATACGCTAGCGTGAAAGACACGTATGCAGATCATGCGTAAAAGGTGCCAGCACAACCTCGGCTGGTATTCTCGGAAAGGAAGGGGTGCGAACAATACGCAAGTCAATTACCACCACCGGACGCCTCCTGGCTCACCCGAAAGAGCTTCATCCTAAAGAAAAGGCTCAAAGCGCTGTGTACAAAAAATCCTATTCTCACTACCCGGCGTAGGTTGGGGCAAGAAAGTATTTCAAGGAAACGATGAAGCAGCACAAAGCCGATGTCAAAATTAGCGAAGCACAGTGGCCAAGCACTACGAGGCATGTGACCACAGGATATTGAAGGAATCATTGTGCGCTGGAAACCAAGCTAAATACGCGCACAAGGCTGCTGCTTCACTCGTGGCGCGTTAAGCAGATGCCAGAAAATATTAATCGCTGCCTCGGAAACGTTCGCCCTTCCTAGATTTGCAGTTTAGGTTCAGTGAAGTAGTGGCCAACTATATTTGTGTTTATAGGCCAAGCTAGCTGCAACTCGTTCGCTGCCACAACTTGAAGAAGAAACTGACTAAGGTTGCGGGACATGATGTTTTTTTGCATAAACTTTGTTGGCATTCATTTCTCTCTAAAATTTGCATCCGAAATCAGAACGACGAACGCTTTCATTTTAATCGCTTAGATACGATTAAACGAGATGCCGCATATGAAGAGCTTCAATGCTTGCTTGCTTTGCTTTATTGTGTTTTGCTTTGCTTGCTTGCTTGGACACGTCGAACCGAGTATAAAACCACTAACCGAGCCTTGCTGAGCACGATTCAGGTGGTCTGGCCGCACCTATAAGCTGAGAAGAGCAACACATGCTTGAGCCTCTATTAGGTTTCTGCAGGGGCATGTTTCTAGTGAGCATGTTCCTGCTTTTAGAAGAGGCGCTTCTTCGAAATGGTGCCACGCCTCTCATGCGCGAGGAAATGAAAGGAACTGCGTCATTGTTCAGCCGTGACCGAAATCTCCAGAGATCACATTAGGGACAAGCTCTGCATGTAGCCGGTCTCACGAAAGTTCTTCGAGCAGAGTACGCTTGCTTTGGTCGGCTTGAATTCTTCGTCAAAGCAGCGAGCGCTTGCGCTGCGAGCGTTTGATCTTGCGGAAAACAGTGGAAGACGACAAAGTCGCGGGCGTAGTTGTTCGTGGACACGAAAGCAGAGTAGTACCTCGTGTTGAATCTGATTCTCAAGGTCGGCTGACACGCTTTGTACGTCACAACGCATGCAGTACGAGGAACAACGCATGCAGCACGAGAAACAACGCGCGATGAAAGCTCTCTCGGGTGCGCCGAAGTATCCCTGGCTCCTCAACGTGACGTCACGTTGGCCGACATGGACGACGTTTCCCTCTCCGCTGTTCTCCTCTCCTGCGGTCGCGCGCGGCGCGGGAGATTTAAACATCGCGTTTTTAATTGGTGATTGCGCCACTGTTTTGGCCAAAATCGAAAAAATAATTTCACTGACGTGATCAGCAATGACACTACTTCAAAACCATAAAAAATTAGCTGATTCGAAAACCGCCTCAGTCTCCCTTTAAGGGGCAAGCAAGATTAGCCTTGCATTGAAAGTTGCGGAGTTGGTCCACCTGTATCGCATAGTCTGTAAACAAAATACAACTCCTACCACTGCTCTATCACAAAAGGAACTGTGAGATTATGCTTGTGGAAATGTCAAGAACAGCCTCGTCACGTTTTCAAATAAAAAATAAAAAATAATATTTATTTATCTTTTCCTTAAATCAAATACCAACTGATCCTTTAGAAATGACACACAGTATTTTATGTGCTGCATGGGACCCTTGTTTTGCTGAAGGGAGAGAGAGACTAATGAATACGGGAGAGGTCTGCTTGGTTGTTAGCCCAGCTTGCTACTCCAGGTGAGGGTGAAAGAAGAGAAGAAGATGAAAAGAAGAGGGTGAAAATAGAGGAAACGGAAAAAAATAAATTGTGAAAAGTGAAATATAGCATAGTCAACACTCCCGCACTCACAAACACACATAATTATCAAAGTGTGTCCACCAACCCATCTTCCTAAGAAAAACTTATAATGCTTTTGTCCCTAGCGCAGCCAAAGCCACATCACTCCAGGGTCCAAGAAACTGCTCCAGGTGCACGGGGTCATCCTGACGGAGTCCTAAAGCACTTAACAGTGCCTTGCAATGGTTAATAAAGGTTTGGCAGCAGCAGATCAAGTGTTGAAGATCTCCGCGCACACCACATGCCAGGCACAGAGGGCTACTTGATTCACCAGTTTTATGAAGATGGCATTTAGTTTAGGGAATGTCGATGCGGATTCAGTGCAAGCAATTGCAATCATGTATATTTAAATTGCGTGGCATGCGGAAGTCACAGGTTGGGTTGATATGAAGAAGGGGTCTACATTGACACTGCGGATTACACCAAAAAGAGTGTTGCATCTGCCAGCATTTAGTAGTCAGAAGACTCATGCCATCAGAACGAGAAAAGGGTACGTTTGCGAGCAAGGATGTGTCACCATGTGCCGACCTCACTGCACCGTCAGCATGATCATTTTCTGCGAGGCTGGAGTGAGCGGGTAAACACTGCAGCACAACACGGTGACGTAGCTCACAGGCCTCGGTGTGTAATCTGTTCAAGTTATTGACGATGTGCTCCTGAAGGCTTCGTGATGACTTTATCGATTTTAGTGCCGTGCGAGAGAAACTGAAGATAACCCCCGCTGTTGGCAGTTGTTGCAGAATGTAAGTAAACGCTGCTTTTAGAGCAGCCAGCTCGGTAGCAGTCGTCGAGTCGCTGTAGTTGTGGTGCACAATGACGGAGTCCAGGTGCCAATTGCTGATGAGATGGAAGTGTCAGAGCCATCAGTGTAGATGTAGCGGTGCACACTGTAGCAACCATAAATGCGCTCAAGACAAAAGTACTCAAGTGCAGGATCAGGGGTGTTTGTTTCTATTTTAATGCCAGGGACAGTTGTCCTGATGTGCCATGCTATGTACCTCTAAGATGGGGAGGAGGTTGTGACAGAGTGCTGGTATTTTTATGGAAGAAGGTCAGAAATCAGAAACTTCCTCTATGTAGTACTCTGTGAATGGATAGTTAAGTACACGAGCCACAAACCGCACCTCGGCACAAAGGAGCTCCAGGGTTAACAGTACTGATGCAGATAGGCGTCTGCTCTCTGCTAGAGTACCCACTGTGGAGGTGTTCTTGGGAAGGCCCATGCAGATTCGCAAGGCTTTAGCTTGCATAGCTTCACGGATTTTAATATTTGCTTGAGAAATACCCTGAAGAGCTGGGAGACTGTAGTGAAGGCCTTCACAGTGCGCTCCATACAGTCGTAGTAAGGAAGGTGTAGAGCAGCCTCGATAGTGGAGAGCATACAAATGATAGAGGCGCAAGAGGAGAGCTTGACTTTCAGCTGTTGCACATGTGGGGACCATGATAGCGACCTGTCAAGCGTCACCTTCTGGAATTTATGGCTGGTGACGTGTTGTATTGGGGGACCAGCAACTTTCAGCACGTAGCGCGAAAGATCGCGCCACGAAAATGCAATTGCTGGGCTTTTATCTGGCAACATGCTGAGACCATGCTGACTTAAGAATGATTCAATGCAGCGTTTTGCCCTCTGCAATCAGACGTCCACAATGCGCCTGTTGCATCCGGAACACCATATATGTACATAGAGGGAGAGTTCAACTGTAGGTGGTAACCATTTTTCCAAGCCAAGTGAGATATTGAAAAGGGTGTGACTTAGAATCCCCCTCTGAGGTACTCCGCACAATATATGATGCAGAGCTGTGTCACCTTAACTTGCTGACGTGAAAATTCATCTTTCATGCAGATAGTCACCTAGCCAGTCATACATTCGTCCACCAATGCTAACTGATTGTAAGGCTGAATGAATTGACTAATGTGTGAGATTATCAAAGGCTTCCTTCATGTCAAGAAACACAGCAATGGTCATAGACCACTCTGCTGTGCTGCGTTTGACACAACTGGTATGGGCAATAATGTTGGTGCTGCATCCTTTTTGGAAACCAGACATGGGCGGACGGTAAATTCCCCTGTTCATCTAGTCCCAGGTAAGGCGGGAGTGTACCATTTTCTCCATCGGCTTTCCGATGTAGCTTAAAAGCGCAATGCGACGGTAGGCGCTTAAGTCAGTTGATGGTTTTCAAGGCTTGAGAATAGGAATGACATGTGCATGCTTCTAGCATGTTTCAAGGCAGCCGTACTCCTAGGAGGTGTTATAAACTGCGAGCTGAACCCTGGCCTTACTTCTCAAGTGAGAAAGATCAGTGTAGCTTACACATTTTATTGGTAGCTGCCAGAGCCGCATGGAGTTCTTCCGTAGAGAAAAGTTCGTCATGGAGGACAGTGTGAGGTGAAGGGGTAAGCTTTGGAGAGGCAATGGCATCAATACGGCTGTTAATCGAGCAATGATCTTACAACAAAAATCCTCCGCTGCGTCGAGACGAAAAATATTCGCATTTACACCTAAGCCCTTAAAAGGATTTAGTGGCACGGGCTGACTGTCTGCATACACTAGCTGCTACATACCTTAGAAAGAGGCTTTCTGGGATAAAGCTTCGCGCAAAAGGATCGCCATTTCCGTCTTGCAAGCTTGTCCAAATGGCGCTGAACATGTTTCTGTGCACTCCTAACAACTCTGATGTCTTCTCTATAATTCATCCGGCATGCTCGTCTGTCTGCTCTCCGGCGAATTGCTCGAAGTCGCTCATAATCGCTATCTGCAGTTAAGTACACTTTTTGTAGAGTTATAACCTTAGTGCTGAACATTTTAGCATGTTTTTTTGAACAGATGAACAAAGTTGGTGAAGATGAACAGATGAACAAAGTTGGTGAACAAAGTTTTGGTGAACAGATGTTTCGCGTGGGTGGTTGGTTGCATACTGCGGCTGCCATGAAGTGTTCATATGTGTACTCGCTACAGGAGATGGCTCAACGTTTTGATGCGGTGGAAGAGGAGGGAATTCAACCATGCACGTCCTTAATGCACAGATGACTGCCTTTATTTTTGTGCGGTGGTTGAGTAGCTTTCTTCCCCGGTAATGAATTTTTCCTGCGGTGACTTGCCTGGATTTGGTTTTGTTCAATTAAAGCAGTTTTTGCTCACTTATAGTCTGTATTGTTGGAATGTACTTGTAGATGATTTTAGCTTAGAGAGTCATGGCCATATTTGGACACTTGAAGCACCGTTTGGGATTTAATTGGGATGTATGGTCTTTGGATTCAGTGAGCGCGCGGGCATTGAAACTACTTTTGCCGTCCTGCGGACGTTCAAGACGTGTTCAGGACGTCCAGGGGAGGTTCAGTGCACATCGGGAGTTGGCTGGAGGCTAAGTTTCCTTCTTGTTTTTTTAGATCTTTTTATACGATGGACATCGCGGGGACGTTCTGGTCTCAAAGTTTTTCAGTGAGAGTCAGAAAACCATGTTCAGGTCCAAATTATGCCCTTGACTGTGTAGAGTGATCTGTGAGCGCATAATGGAGGCAGGGATGTCTCCAAGCTCGGTCGCTATGGGAGTTTGGAATATTGTACATTGCTGGGATCTCAAGTGAAATGATTCAAACTGTTTTGAAGCGAAAGCTTCACTACGGGACCTCGGGCTTCAATCACGGACCATGCAAAATTGACCTTCAAATGACCCTGAGCTTCGAAAGCAAAGGAAAGGCACATATATAACTGGCACCCAGGGACAGTGGACACCTTAGTAACGCTTTAAGCTATAAAACCAATGGAGCGGGAGTTTGGAAAGCAAAGGAAAGGCGCATAACTGCCTCAAGTCGGGCTTCAAGATATGTGGCAGTGCAGTTGTGCGCTGCATGCGTTGGTATTGACAACGTTGTGGCAGAATTGCGGCACTGAAGCAATAGGCCGTCGGCATTCGTTGTGTTCAGTGGCGTTAAAAACGTTTTACATTGAGATGATTTTAAGGAAAGGAAGTGCGCATAACTTGCTCCGGTTAGTGGATGCTTGAATCGTGCTGATAGGTATACGTGGTGTGATGAGAAAGAGATGTTGGCTGCATGGGGGCGCTGACAACGTAGTGGCAGACACGTGGCACTGCTGCAGTAAGCCGCAGCGTTCATTAGGTGAGCAATTGCACTCGCTATCATCCATTAACTGCCACCTGCCAGGGTGGGTGTGCTGCCTATTCAGTGTCCATCCCAAACATATACGCCAGCTTCTGGTCATTCCTCCAATACCTGAGAACATGCACCCAGATTTCCACGCTGAACGTCGTACAGAGAGAGCCAAATCGTTAGGAAAACGTTTTCTTATTGATACTTCTCTGGTATATGTAGATACAGCAGATTCTTCGGCTGACAAGACGGTAGCTGTGGTCACCACGGAAAGGAGTACACTCATAACTGGGGGCACTATATGCATTCAGCACACACATATGTTGGAGAGGAAACAGCCATTGCTCTAGCCATTGCGGGATCCTCGGCAGAAACCATTGTCACCGACTCAAAATTCGCGATACGTCTATACGTTGGGAAAAATCTCCCCACAAGCAGCACGGATTCTGCAAAATTATCAGCCCACACGGCGGATTTGCCTAATCTGGACGCCTGCTCATGTCTCCCTTGCTGGTAATGAGGCGGCTCATAACCTAGTTCGAGAACTGTCCCGGCGAGCTGGGTCGTGCAGCCCTCCCACCCTATGGTCCGGCAAGGACAGGTTGTTTTCTTAGAGAAATCCTGCAGCACTACAGGCTTGCAAGACGCAGATTCCGCCCAGAAGATAAAATGCTCTCCAAACAACAGGCCAAAGCCTGGCGTAATCTTCAAACTAACACTTATCCAAATCCCCGATTATGTAGCTTCTATTCGGAAGGACTCTACTCAGACAAATGCAAACATTGTGATAGCTAAGCCAATCTAAATCAAATGATCTGGAACTGCCCGCAGTCCCTACCCAGAAACCCTGGTGGTCTAAATTTCGGAAGCCCTACACTACGGCGTCTCTCACAGCCTTAGTCGCTTTGGGGCGTTAAACCCCATAAACCAACCAACCGATTCATTACCGAATCTGATCATTGGGAAGCTCTATTGCTCAGCCTCGACCCGGGGACACAGATCAAGCCCCTCCAGCTGGCTGAAGATGCCGCCGCTGGCCAAGGGATAGCGGCCATCGTTTAAGCGAGGGGCGACTTTGAGTCATTCCTCTATATCTGCTGGAAATAAAGTTTCACCACCACCACCCGTGTTCGGAACACACTCAACGTTACAGATGCCAAGCCGCTTATTTATACTTAGTTGCCCGATAGGCCATAGCTTTCGCTCTGTAACCATGTTCAGCAGTGCTGAACGGCACCATTTTTTTTCTGCTGTTTCGCTATGTGCGTACCACATGGTATCTTGGGAAAACTTTTTTTTGAAAGAATGAAGCTGTTGCTTCGGTCCATCCTCCTTTCTTTAGGGCGATCATTTGATGCATGCATGGTAGCCATGAATAATTGTTTTTTCGGCCTCAGTGCCAGCTATGAATACCCACCACGAACTCATTGAAGGGACGGGACAGGAACTTGCACGCAAGCCCTGCCTACGGCCAGTGCTTGCATTGGCGTCTGCAGCGTGCTGTAGACATCATATGCGTTGGCATGCATGCCATATATGCTACCCCCCAGCAATAAATATATATCATAACCCAGGGTAGTTCTACATGCAAGGTTAGCCCTATAGCCACCCACGCAAAATGAAAAGGCAAGAACAGGAGATGGGACAGTTAACTGTGCCCCTGTGTGGGCATGTGCCATTGTATTAAGATAACAACAACAGCAATAAGACAGCTGGAAGATGAAGGGGAAGACAGGAAAGGGCGACTGCCGATTTCCCCCGGTCGGGCCAGGCCGGAGGTGCCGCGTCTTCGGGAAGCTGAAGCCAAAGTGGTGTGTTGCCTCCGCTGAAGGGCCTTAATTAATGGTCCAAATGCTCAGCATCGGTTCAATTGCCAAGATGTTTTCCCCGGAGATGGCTATGTCACGCACGACCAGGAGTGGTGGTCAGGTTCGTGGTGGCGCACTGCTCACCAAGATCCCCCAGACATGTTTCTATTGCTTGCTGGGTCATGGAAATGGAAACCACGCCCTTTTCAAGTTGGATACCATTAAATTTAAGCTGGAAAATTCTATTTACAGCTAGATTATGGAACTGGAAATCATATCCAGCTGGAGTATGTATTTCTTGCTTCCAGCTACCTCCAGCTGGAAAGTTTTGATGTCCAGCTAGAAGTCGAAATGGAAGCACCATTAACTGACCATAACCTGCATATGTTGTAGATGCTCCTGCGAGGCCGAGGGACCTTTGAGACTTAATTATCTTTTCACTAGGAAATTTGCTTATGAGCAACTTCAAGATAAGCATGCACTCACATTTCTTCTCAAGGTAAACAATCCAGCTCGTCCAACCTGTCACCCTGCTAATTCTACCACCGGGACATATTGAGCACACTGATTGCGTTAGAACGCAGTGACAAGGCAAGCACAGACTCTCCTTACCCCAGTGAACCAATCAAACTAGCTCAATGTAAAAGCTGTAGCTACTGTAAATAATGTAATCTCGTTATGTTTTTTTAGGCAAAGCTCACCGAGATTAAGTTTCATGAAATGTTTGGAACCTGGGTATTTTTGATGTTAGATTTGAATGAAACAGATTTATTCCTCTGACATGCCACTTAAGTCTTGAGAATAGTGTTTTTACCTGACCTATTGCTGTGATTTTGATGGCAGTTGTATAGTATTATACTGTGCTACTGCCTCAAACTTAATGGAGCCCTGAAAGATGTGGAGGGTACCTTAAGCCTCATATATGCAATCATACGTGTTCATGGTGATGGGTGTGAAGGTAAGCTAACATTGCTGCGTCATATAGTTCCAAGAACATAAAGCAAAGTTGCAATCAGTGCATGTTTGCATATTGCATACACTTCTTGCTGTTTCGTATGCTTGAAGGAGTTTGCTACTCAAAAAAAAATATTGTAACTTCCTTGACTGTTATGCAATTTGATAAAATTATTTTCACAGCTAATAGTCTACAGCCTAAAGGCTTCTACTATAATGAGTCCACAGAGAGGGCCCGTTATGAGATGAAAAGAAATAACTGCGTAAACGAGAAACAGACG
Source organism: Amblyomma mixtum (assembly GCF_055824585.1). Classification (NCBI taxonomy): domain Eukaryota; kingdom Metazoa; phylum Arthropoda; class Arachnida; order Ixodida; family Ixodidae; genus Amblyomma; species Amblyomma mixtum. The sequence continues at coordinate 61,510,788 of NC_143021.1, read as the reverse complement.
GCAAAGAGGCAAATGCACACAAACGCAGGCTAACAACTTCATCATGCGAAGGAAGACGAGGCGTGTATATAAAGTGATCTCAGCATCTTATCAAAAACGCTGCCATGTGGAGTCGTAAACACATGCAAAGAAATCAAACTCCAAAACTATCGCGTTGTAAACAACAGTCCTGAACTGCATGGGCCGGTCAACTCTAAGAAAATACAGAAACCATAAACATCGCACAGCCAAAGCACACAGTCGAGTGCCACCAGAACTGGATCGTTCAGGTGGCACGGGTGGCAAAAGGGAACGTGATAATGGCAGAAAAATCGCAGGCAAAAAATCATGCGAGATTTATATAAAGAACAGAAGATACAATTGCATAGTTATAACTTAAACTGTCCTCAGGACATATTTTGATTCTTTACCAAACAAGGTATGATAGAGGTCTTTTATAGTTCATATGAAAATTATTTAGAAACATTTACACATCTTAGACTGTTATCACCTACCACCTGAGAGGTAAGAGTTGAGACATGGAGAGTTGAGACAGGGAAGGCCTTGCACGTTGCCATGAACCATAAACTATGAACGCATATCTACAGGATATGCAGTCAATGACCCTGTAGTTCAAATAACAGGGGCAGCTATTGCATTACGTTCAATTTGTCAGCAGTTGGCAATGAATAAATAGTATACGATTTTATGTTGGGGTTTTTGGTGCTTTCATACCCATCTATTCGATATTTTGTGGTTTGCTGAGATAGCAGTTGCATGTATTGCTCACAATGTAAAGCACATTTGTACACCAGTAGCAGTTTGTTGCAAACCAAGTGCGCTCGGTGAGATTCTTTGGCACACACACATACACACACAAATGACAATAGATTGCGCAGGACGCATGCAGCAAACACGGAAGAACAGAAACTGTTGCAAAGCTTCTGTTCAATCAAGCCCGCACTGCGTGCATGGTTCCAACTGTTCAGACTCCGGGCTTGGCTAGTGCTTCGACTTCACCATGGCCAAGCCAAGCTTCCACCCAGGTAGTAACAACCTCCATCCAATGAACAAAAAAATTTCAACTTGAGAGAAGCGCAAAAATTGAAAAGATCATGGACCTGTCCTTCACAGTGACCGTCGTGTCATAGCCCCGCGTGTAAACTTTGACGTTGACCGCCTTCAGGATATCGTACGCAGTACCCCTGCACTGCACATCATAACGGCAGACTTCAACACACACCATCCTGCATGGGAAGGCATCACATCAACAGCCAGAGGTCGACAGTTACTTGATATTGCACAGAGCAGGAATTTCACTTTACTTTTAATTTTTTATCGAGATGCAAGATCCAGTGCCCTTGACATTTCTATGATTTCTCCGCACCTGTCGTCTTCAACAATTTGGAGTGTCGGCTTACAATCTTATGGCAGTGATCACCAACCTACGTACATTGAGATTGGTGGTGCTTTTTAAGTTCCCAGCAGTGCAAGGCACACTACATGAATTGGGAAGTTTTCCCTGACGCAGTTGAAAAACTGGAGCTCTCGAACCTAGATCACGAAAACTTATTGGTGCTGTAGCACATGCTAAAACTTCCAGCACTAAAGTTATAACTCTACCAAAAGTGTGCTCAACTGTAGATGCTGAATATGAGCAATTCGCCACACAGGAGAGAGACGAGCTTGCAGGACGAAATATAGAGAAGAAATCATTGTTGCTAGGCATGGACAGAAACCTTGTAAATTATGATCCTTTTGCGCGAAGCTTTATCCCAGGAAGTCCCTTTCTAAGGTCAGCCCGCGCCACTAAAACCTTCCCAGTGCATAGTAGGATATGCGAATATTTCTCATTTCGATGCAGTGGATGCTTTCTGGCTTAAGATCAATGTTCGATTAAGGGCCGTATTGGTGCCATTGCCTCTCCAAACAATTGATAAAGTCATCAGGAAGGCTTCAGGTGTACATCGTCAATAAATTGAACAGATTACACACCGAGGCCTGTAAACTATGTCACCGTGTTGTGCTTCAGTGCTTACCCACTCACTGCGGCCTCGCAGACAACAAGCATGCTGACGGTGCAGCAAGGTCGGTGCATAGCGACACCTCCTTGATCCCACCCATATCCTTTTCTTGTACTGATGATGCGAGACTTCTGGCTACTAAATCCTGGCAGACGCAGCGCTCTGTGTGGGGTGATCCACAGCGTCAATAAAGACCCCTTCTTCATATCAACCCAACTTGTGACTTCCGCATGCCTCACAATTTAGATAGACATGACTGCAATTACCTGCACTGAATTGGCATCGACGTTCCCTTCACTAAATGCCATCTTCATAAAATTGGTGCATCAAGTAGCCCTCTGTGCCCGACATGTGGTGTGCGGGATCTTCAACACTTGATCTGCTGCTGCCAAACCTTTATTAACCATTGCAAGGCACTGTTGAGTGCTTTAGGACTCCGTCAGGATGACCCCGTGCAACTGGAGCAGTTTCTTGGACCCTGGAGTGATGTGGCTTTCGCTGCATGAGATACAAAAGCATTATTAGTTTTTCTTAGGGAGATGGGTTGGTGGACACACTTTGATAATTATGTGTGTATGTGAGTCCATGAGTGTTGACTATGCTATATTTCACTTTTCACCCTTTAATGTTTTTCTTTTCCTCTCTTTTTCACCCTCTTCTTCTCATCTTCTTCTCTTCTTTCACCCTCACCTGTAGTAGCATGCTGGGCTAACAACCAAGCAGACCTCTCCTGTATTCATTAGTCTCCCTCTCCCTTCAGGAAAACAGGGGCCCCATGCAGCACATAAAATACTCTTTGTCATTTCTAAAGGATCAGTAGGTATTTGATTTCAGGGAAAGAAAACTAAATATTATTTAACGCGACGAGGCTGTTCTTGACATTTTGAGACGCATAGTATCACAGTTCCTTTTGTGAGAGAGCAATGCTAGGAGTTGTATTTTGTTTACAGACTACGTGATACAGGTGGACCAGCTCTGCAATTTTCATTGCAAGGCTAATCTTGCCTGCCCCTTAACAACATCACTAGTGCCACAACATCTACATGTCCTTGACAAGAAGTGAAATGTTCATGTAAGTTACTCTCTTAAGGCAACTGGCACATTTTTTTTTCCTTCAAAAACAGTACACTGCTTGAATTATCAGTTACCCTAACAAATAAAATTTTAAGACTGCTAGGCAGTGGCCTAGAAGTTTGGGCATGTGCCTGGCATGTGGACGGTGCCGGGTTCAATCCCCAGTGCTGCTGGGTAGGTGCCAGCTTTCTACAGCCCTTGCGTGTAGCTTTTGTGGCAAGAAATGCTTTGGAGAAGAGCCCTTGATCAGAAAATTTCTTCAACAGGCCAGTAACTTAAATCTGCTTTATGCGATAAAGCCCAATCTTGGCCCTTTTTTCAATGTTTTAGGACAGGAAGACTACTGCTCCTTTGTCTTAAGAAGTACTATTCAAGCTACCCTAGGCAAAATCAAATTTACATGTTACAAAAGAACATTGCGTGTTGCATAGCTAATGTTGGTTTACATTACACACAGCAAAGCCATCAAACATACAAAATCCATTTCTCACCGTGACCATACATCTTTCTACAACTGTCGCACCTCAAGCCAACCTTGGCACTGTTTTATAAATTTTGAAAACAAGTATATTGGAACCTTTGCTTCAGCCTTACAGGACTTGGCTGACAAATGATGCAATACGCAGCCCCATGATTAATTAAGAAACTAACTTCAACATGTTTTTCAGTACAAAAACCTAGTCTCTGAACACTCCAAGAATATTTTCTGTAAGCGTCTTTCTAATTCTTCAGTGTTATTATGTGTATATGCATTTCAGTTTGCACGTGTCTTTGGTAGCGAAACATCCTATGTGTGTTAATGAACACTCGTGAGCGTTTACCATAGGTGGTTGCATTTGAAAATTTTATTCCCCTCTTCTGCTTTGTGCTCTTTGCCTATTTTTTTTTTCTTTACTGCTTGTGCTTGCTGTATGCCCTCCTCATATCATAGGGATGTGACGAAATCTGACTCGACATAATTGTCTTACCGATACAAATGGCTTAGTAGTCTTATAAAACTAATACTGCTCATGTTGCCGATACTGGCAAGCATCAGACTGATACAGAGTTCTGGTGCAGTTTTCATATACAATAATAACGCATTCTGACGTGCTTACCAAACAATGTGAAACATTTAGACTCTTTTATAAGCATAGCATTCATATTGTGTTTAGAGTACACTCAAAATTATGCTTGATATGTATCTGGTCTAAAGGGCAACTGCACCACTTTTTGAAAATTCCAAGCTACTCAAGGATTCAAATCTATACAAGCTGTAGGTAAAGCATGCCAACAGTTCTGGCGTCAGCATTTAAAATATTGACATATTCAAAGATTAAGTTTAACCTTTTCCTCACAACACCGGAGGAGTGCAGAGAAGGTTGGTGTGACATCACGGAAGGCCAGATTTCAAATGTTCACTGTCGTCGACCACACCCTGTCGTGCCTTGTTACGTGCTGCTCAACAATGGTAGGCGACATTTGCTATCGACGACCTTAGATTTTTTTGATTGAAAAGAAGCCTTGATGCATTGGAAATGTAGCGGTACCTTCGATGACATCATAATGCAGACCCCAACTTGGTGCTATGCGCTGCGGAGAAGCTTCAACGCCGTCAGGATTTCAGACAGCATTTACATCATCATTTCAAATACTCGCCCGAAAGGACGTTGCATGCTTTACCTTCAAGTTTCATACATTCACCCCCTTTAAGCTCTTGTAATTTCTGAAACCTATGCAGTTGCTTTTTCAATGTCAAACTTGGCTAGTTATGAAACTTACTATATTTGTGCCATTAAAATGCTGATGCTTGAAATCATCTGCTTCCCAGAGCCTCCATTGCTAACGAGTAAAGCTAGCACAAGGAAGCATGCCTTTTCTAGGCACATAACTTTCATCCTTAGAAGCACCTGATGTAACATCGCTTGGTGAACTCCATCCATTGCGAGATGAAGTCCCCTCCAATATCTCGCCTATTAACCATGTCCTCCTGCTCTAGATGCGGCCACCTTATCCCTGCGAATTAAACTAATCTGACCTGCCCACCTGACTCTCTGCTATGTCTTTCTTGCAACAGAATCTATTCCTTTAGTATAATGGATCATCAGTTATCCGTATTCCACATACTCACTGTGTACATTTCCTTGATTTCAGCTAGCATTTCCTTACCTCCTACTTGCTCCCTAACTCATTAGGATATCCTCAAACCCTTTATCGTTGCCCTGCCATGTTACTTTCCATGCTTCACTGCGCTGTCCTTAATTAAAATACCACCCTGATTATCACTCTCAGAGTTTTCCCTCATAAGTGAGTGCAAACAAGATATCATGCTTTCCTCTTGAGGAAAATAGGTTACCTGGTTTTCATGGCTCAGTTCAGAATATTTGCCAGCTACGCTACACTACTGATCTCAATAAAAGTCCGACTCCGGGGCCACTTTACTATTCTATACACATGAACACATCACGAGAGGCACGTTTTGAAGACTGTGTCATGTGCCTGTGCGTGCTTAACAAAATTAAACGTTTTCTCTTCCTTTTTCCACACTCAACATGGACAAGAATAAGCTGGATGGTCTCCGCCACAGTTCACACAATATGTTAGAAGGTGGAAGTGATCTGGGCTAAAGGATGCTGCTGATGCCCAAAATTTTGAAATTGCCAGAACTGCCTCTGTTCACATAAACTGGGCTCCAGGGGCGGATTTATGCCGCGATGGGGAGGAAAATCTTTCCCAAGCAAGACATTTCACATAGGCAAACCAAACTGAACCCTATCTTTCAGACAATAAAGTGCCCGTAAATACATGGTCCAAATGTGATTCTCCCCCCAAACCACCTCCTCCAGGAGTGACCCATAAGCCTACCACTGCTTGGCCCATGCCCATTTCTGTAACAACTAATGCCAATGGGGTGCAGAGTGCTTTTCATGTCAGGTGTGATTTTTGTTTTAGGAAGGGGCATAGAACTAAATTTAAAAAACAACCTTTTTATTTTCGTCACATCACATCATTATTTTTTACACAGCAATTACAAAATGGTATTGTGAACTCAGACATTTTCTTTTTATAGACATCAAAACTTTTTCAAAATAAAAATTTGCTTCGTGTTTGTAGACTTGTGGGTTGTGGATGTTTTCCTGAAGGCACCGAGTTTCTGTAAATTTGGGCTGAGCCCGACAAAAACATTGCTTCTGCAGCCAAATTGTTCAGGCTATAAATTTGCACCACGCTGTATTGGGCGAGTTGGATGCAGTTCATCTTGAAGACGAGCGAAAACCAGACAAAGGACCGGCAAAAGAGAAGATGACACGGACACTGTCTAACAATTGAAGGTTTAATGGAAAAATCAGGAAATATATAAGGTGAAAACGCATGAAACTTAAAACGAAAGAAAAACAGAAAAACATCAAGAATTACACTGCACAGGAAAGGCACTTATTAAGGAATGCTGTCTCGTTTCTCTGCAAAGCAACAGATGGTTTTGCTACACACGTGTACGAGTTCTTAGCGATGGAACATGCTGTGAAAATTTGCCTGCCTATCTGCTTACTACTCTTGCATGCTATCGACGTGTTATGTAAGTCCCGCACGCAGAGATGATCTTCATGTTCCTTGCATTCGTAGCAGTGTAGCACGAGGTTAGAAGAAGGGGATTCTTTCCTTGTGAAGAAATTTTTCACACTCTTTCAATCTGACGTTTCAGCACCTAGCCGTTTGAGCGCATTACAAAGGAACCCTACACACCACCCCTTCGTTGCAACTAATGAACTTGTCTACATGCGACACAGTGCACCTTTGAACCTCCTTTCTGGAAGAGGCCGGTACCAGCCTCTTATTCACTGCAGCAAACACTTTCTAAACTTTATGAATGGCGGAGAACACCACCTGCACATTGTGTCACGCTGCGATCTTTCCTAGACGATGAGAGACACCGTGCAGATACCCAGATGGACACGACCTTCTTCTGTGTCTCTTCCTGGTGCCCCTGAGGGGAAGGCGTAGCCTTTTTCTTCAGCTTTCCCAAGAGTCTTTCCGCCAACCGAGCAAGGTTCTCTTAAATTTGGCACTGCAGGCATACTGAAGTCACTATAACAACTGCAAAATAAGTCATATCAGCACACTACTTTTGGCTCTGGGACTCAGCTAAAGTGCCTTAGAACAAAGATGTTTCAGGCGTTTTTTTTGGTCTGCTCTATCCTTTCAAAGGATAATGAGGATGAGGAAATTAAGTGTTCCCATGCAGTTTTCTGCTCTACCTATGGCACCACTCACCCACCGTATATAACAATTAAGCGTGAATGGGTGTAAATGTCTCCCTACTCTCCTATGGAGAGAAATATACGTTAAGATTCACAAGACTAACTTGATCTCCCTAGAAATTGGAAAAAAAAATTTAATTGTAAACTATGTGACTTAACATCCCTCAGCGACGGGTGAGCTATTAGGAACACCACAGCGGTGGACACCAGATTAACTTTGACCAGCTGGGGCTCTTTTGGGTGCACGTGCAATGCCCAGCAATTGAGGTTTTGTGAATTTCTCCTTGACTGAAGTCATACTGACCTAGCCACATGCCGCGGTAAGGCCGCTGACCTAGTGGTTCAAATTGGAGGAGTAGATACAACAGCAGCAGGAAAAACTATTTTGTAAAAAGGACTCGAGAAAGAAAAAAACTTGCAAAGACAAAGGTAGGAAAATGCGGTAAATATCTTTACTCTGCTAATATCCTACAAGAATCTGCTCGAGCATTTCGAAAAACAGAACCCAAAGCTATCTGCACCCAGTTTACACATTTTACATCAGTGCATATATCCTCATATATGCAACCAAGATATACAATGCACCATTTCCAACTGCAGTTCTCACTCTGTCAGACAAGAAATAATGATCTAATTCTAGACGAAGAAGGATAGGGTTTTCGCATAGATCACCTGAACAGATATGTGAAAGCATGTGTTTAGCCTGATTGGCTCATGGTTTTGTTGTGCTAGGTCGTCGGCAAGTCTGGCAAGGATATTAGACGAGGTTAAGCTCTGATCGAGGCTAAGGTGAACCGATCTATTCACGCCTGCAAGCTGATGAAGATGACAATATGCAGTGCATAGTGCAAGAGTGTGTTGTACTTTAACACGAGGCGTGATCGGCTGTGCCGACAGCTGTGTGCACTAGAGAACTGGCCATCGAAGCTGACCTGTTCGTTTGAAAAACAAAAGTAGGAGACTTTTATTCCAGGCCACACTGCTGGAGAGCTTATTTACAGAAACATGCGCAGACATGCACTTTTCTTTATGTGACAGTAACCAATGGAAGCCAGACAAACAGTCTGGCTAGAGAGCACTTCAGGTCTTTCGTATTTGAAGGCTTTATGGAATCTTCATAACCACCAAAAAAAACAATTTTGAGGGGCGGGCAGAGAGAACTTTTTTGCTTTCAATAGCTTGAAGCATCAGAGTGGCATCGAGCACAGTGCGCCATCGAAGCCCTGTAAGTAGTTAGAAATTGCACTCTATGAAATTGCTATGCACGCCAAATCTTCTGAGATCCTGCATGATAACTGTTTCCCCCTTGTGGAACAGTGGATAGCTGAGTTAGTCGAGACAGCCTGATGATGACGGTGGGCGTGTCCTTTGAATCAGGTGGGCACAGCTGGTGTGGTGCCCAGCCAGAGTACACAAACACATGCACATAGCACACACAACTAGTTACTCCCTACACATAACGCATGCACATGCATGAACACACACACACATATAGACAGCTGGAACAGAAATGACAGCAGCACATCGTAAGCTTGGTGGCCATTTCAGTGACTGCTGCCACATGACACCCCCAACCAGTGTTTTTAGAAGTGCTCCTAGTATCGTCGGCACACAGCACCGAACAGCCAGCAAGGTGCTTCTCGATGGTCTCCACTGGGACTCCGATATTACGTTTGCTGCTGTGATCGCGATCCAGTTCCTCTAGCTGGGTGGGAAATGGAGACCCAAACGCCTGTAGAATTTGTCATCCGCGGTGGACTAGAAAGGCCTTGGCAGGAGAGAGCCAAGTGCTCCGCAGTTTTGTCTGCTTGCCCACACATTCAGCATAGCGCCTGATCAAATCGGCGCCATGGAAGGTAAGGGCAGCTTTTCGGTAGCCTTGTGAAGGCCGTAACGGATTTCCAGCGAGCATCTCCACTCCCAGACATAGGAACTATAAACTCTGGGCAAAGGTCTTATTTTCCAAGGTTAATTCTCAATCCGCCGTGTTGCTTCCAGCCAAACAGACAACCACAGTCTTCTTGGAGCTGAGCCGTCGGTTGAAACGAGTAACCACATTCTGGCAGTCGCTCAGCAGAAATTGCAAATCCTTGGCGGGTATTCCACAGGCAGTACTAGATCGTCCGCGAAGGTTTTACCCGCCAGTTAGCGGTCGTCATCCATGCCAGCTGAGGCGGAAACCGATGTGCGACCTTAGCAGCTCTCGCTCGATGCTCACCGACGACAGACACCCTTGGCGCAGACCTTTCTTCACTGCGATGGGGCCGATCGAGGACCCGAAGTGCGCGACGACCGTGTTTTCCTCACAGAGACGTACAATGTCGACCAGCAGATGCTCCGGAGGCCCCAGGTCCGAGTCCGACAGGGAGGTAAAAATATGGGCAAAAGCACGGCATGGGGTACGCTGTCGTACGCTTGCTCGGCATCGAGTATCTCCGTGTGGGCGAACTAAGACCCTCTGAGCCGACGGTCTGGACGAATTTCAATTCATTTTATACAGTTCATGGGTGCGAACTCCGCCGCAAGCCATGGCCGCCGCCTCGCCTTAACTCATGAGCTTTAAAGACATTTCGAACAAATTTTAAAACAAAACCTAACAGTTGTACTATTATAGGTGATTATTTAAGCTGTAATTGAATATTACAAAAGGTTTATGTTGATTTTATGCGCCCTTTTGTTTAATTATGTTGTCACGTGGGTATCTGCGTGTCACGAGCGATATAGCCCCCTACGTCGCTGTTGACACGCGCGTGTCAGAATCCCTTGGCTTTTTTTAATGATAACTCAAGAGGCAGTGCCCTACTTTTTGAAGCTAGGTCAGGGTGTCTTGGAATGCGCAGCTACAAAAAGAAATTTAACGAAGAAGATGACACTTGTGCAGTGTTTGGTAGATCTGTGGAAGCAATTGAACACCTCATAATTAAAAATGATGGTATCCATCCGGATGTCGATGCAAGCACAGTCACTCTTCCTGAGGCCCTAGGGTTTAAAGATAACAATGGTCATGTAAATAAATCTGCAGTGGAAGTTAGCAAAAAGCGATTGGAGGATTGGTGGCTGAAAAACAGATATGTGGCATAATGTTAGAATTGTAGGAAACTGTAGGTAAAGATGATAGCGATTCTGAATGAGAATTGCCAACAGAGTAAACAAAAAATAATAAAGAAAGAAAAGCTGCGCATGGTGGCAATTGCCACCGCCCCGTTTCAAAGGGGGCGCTCCCATCCATCCATCCATCCGGTTGGAGCGCAGCTGAAGCGGTTGCTGGGCAACGGTAACTCAAGGTAGTTTGGTAGCCGCACCGCCACTAGCATACGTACGCGACGCGCCGAGCTGGGCTCCAGTGGTGTTTTCGCAACAAAAAGTGATCGCGAAAACCAGGTCAAAGGATGTCGAAATGGAAGAAAAGGAACAACTAAATAGTGCTCCTCCAACCGATACAGCCGCCGCGGTGGCGCAGTGGTTATGGTGCTCGCCTGCTGACCCGAAAGACGCAGGTTCGATCCCGGCCGCGGCGTTTGAATTTCTTTGGAGGAGAAATTCTAGCGGCCCATGTACTGTGCGCTGTCAGTGCGCGTTAAAGTACCCCAGGTGGTCGAAATTTCCGGATGCCTCCACTACGGCGTCTCTCATAGCCTTAACCGCTTGGGTACGTTTAACCCCATAAACAAAACCATGAAACCAATACAAATACTATGTTCCGAATATTAAATGAATGAAAACTGGAAACATATGTTAGGATATGCAATAAAAAAAAGATCTCCTGGTCAAAGAGCATATCGTCAAAGGGACAAGTCCTTGTGGGAAAAATCGCCCACTTTTGCTTCTAAACTGGTTTTGCATGAGTCAATCATGTTCCCGCCGTCTTTCTTCTCCCGATTAGAGACGCCTTGGTAAGAAGAGGGTATGAGTAGTATCCGCATGGCCCTCCCGGTCAGAAGACACCGGGAAGACAAGATTTGCTCGTCACACCAGAGACACGTGCGCCTGTGACGTATGCAGGGTGAGGTGTATTGAAAGTGGGCGTTTTCTTTTTTTGGTTTCTACTTCAGCAGGTATGGAAAGGCGCAGCACAAAGATGCGGCTCTAGATGCACGTGAGAAAGGAAGGAACGGGTGTTGGGCATTCTTGGACACAATTATTATGTGGTGCGGGGCGACTGGTTGCGGGAGGGAGGCGCTCTTGAAGGGGCGTGGCGACGCCTTGTGCTGTTGTGAGCCATACCATTCACTCACTTGTTCTCTATTTCGTTTCTGCGAGCTCCGCGGAGCATGAGGCAAGTCTCGGAATGCCGTCCAATGTTTATGTTCTGGGTTAGCTAAGAAGTGGATTGCAACAGTGTAAAACTTCGACTGAAATTTTGGTCATGTTCTCGGGTACCTTTGGGGTCGGTGCAATATAGATGACCGGTAGCTCCATGCGCTCCCTAAAGAAGCTCCAAGCGTAATTCTTACCCTGCTTCTATTTTTCAGCTTTTTGTTACACCAGTGCAAGTCGTCAGGCACTTCCCAAAGGGATTTCGTCCATTAGGTCTTCATCTCCTTCTATTTGGGGCAACGAGGAATATTTATCTGATGAAAAAGATGCCCACAAATCAAGCTAGAAAAATGCATAGCCGAGTGCCCCACTGGAGAGACATTTAATGGATAACAATCCTCGCGTCCTGAAGAGCAAACCATGTGTCCTTACTCTTCTCCGCAAATGAGGGGTATACGAAAAAAAACAAGAAATATAAACGCAGATAAAAAATTATGGGGGCATCTGAGCAATTCTTATGATTAGTACCTGCCAGGGCATTGCTTTTTGCTCAGTTGTTTTTGGTGGCTTGGGCGCTGAATGTTCTGTCGTTGCAGCAGCTCGCTTAGCACGTTTCGCTGCTTTAGGTTCGCCACGTATTTCATCGGCAGTGAACTGCCGCCTTCGGCCACGCTTTCCTGCCTTGCCTGTCGATGTAGATGCGAGCGATTGAACTTGGACGACGAAGGCTCCGTAGCACCGCAACCTCAGTCACCGAAAGCTGAACGCCAAATGTCGGCGGGGCCGGGACTTCTCTTTTGTGTAATATCTAGCCACGTTTGCACGAATACGACAGTGGGGCATCGTATTTCCTAGCGTATCTCGCCGAGGCGACCCGCCATCAGGTCAGGCGGTAGAGATATTAGTTTGGGCTTAAAAAAAGAAATAAGAAAAAAGTGTCCTGCCCGCACCGTCATACGGCACAGTGGCATATCGCCCAGTGCCTGAGCCTGTTCTTTGTTATACAGGTGAGGGATATTGTATAACAACGAGAGGCATGCAGTGGGGCGCCGAAATCTGTTTCCGTTCATCACGGAAGTCGTCTTTCCCTTCTCGGAAGGGGAGAGTCGCATTGATGATGATGACGTCACTCGCGTGCGGCGTCTCTGCCACGCGTGCCTTCCAGTCTAGGTAGTTCTGGCCTGCCATGGCTTACTGGCTACGTCGGGGTTTCCGCATAACGAGCCTTGTCACACAGGAGGGTTTCGTGACACTTTCACGAAGGGCACTTCTCTTGAACGAATGACACTTTTGGTGCGCGAGCCGCCACGGTGGCTCAGTGGTTATGGTGTTCGGCTGCTGACCCGAAAGACGCGGGTTCTATCCCGGTCGCGGCGGTTGAATTTCTTTGGAGGAGAAATTTAGAGCCCGTGTACTGTGCGATGTGAATGCACGTTAAAAAACCCCAGGTAGTCGAAATTTCCGGAGCCCTCCACTACGGCATCTCTCATAGCCTTAGTCGCGTTGGGACGTTAAACCCCATAAAACCAAACCAAGCTTTTGCTGCGCGCAGTCACACGGCAAAAAGGAGTGTTATTTGGCAATGATGGCAGTGGCGAGAGATGTTGCAGTAGCTTCGAGAAGTTTTTTTTGTGTTATTACCTATAAAATACAATTTTTTCGCAAGTGTAGTTACTCCGAGTCAATTTTCAGATTTATTTCCACATCTGACTACATGTTCACGACGAAAAGCGTCACGATCCGTTACAAGTAATACCCCTGCTACACCGGGGTTTGGAATGCCTTCTAACTGAGTGTCAATCGACTCGACTGCCGCATTGTGCTGCTAGACAAATTTTTTTACAGCATTCGGCAGAGATACATTATAGTCCACGGAGCTGCGCGAATTCATTCGAGATATTGGGATGCCTCCAAAGCTCGAACACAGCCCGCACTACCCGCACTGACCTACAGCCGTCGCCATCGCTCCTCCCCCCCCCCCCCCCCCTCGGCCCTCCCGCCACAGCAACACCGGAGTGCTCTGGTTTTGTGGATGTTGATTTTAATAATAACAACGCCTCTATTCGTGTCTCACACGGTACAGAACCGTGGAGGCCGACAGTAAAAGTTGTCATAAATTACAGCTTGACAAAGGCGCACGCCCCAAGCACTAGACAGCGGTATAGTGGTATTGCGTATTAAAAACAGAAAACACAGTACACAATACGCCCTGATCAATGAAATTCCACTCTTGCAGAGTGAATAGAGCACATGGAATTAGCTTGTTATCAGGCAGAAATAAAAGACAAAACAAATTCACTGAACGCAAAAAAGTTGCAAAACTGCATACACAATTGTAGTAGAGTTAGGCTGGAGAGAACAATCGTAATTACCATCCACTCGCCCTATGGAAAGGAGGTTATATTAAAACTCCCTATGGAAACAACTTGAGTGCATATACAATTACAACGGCTAAGCCAAGCAAGGTCACAAGGAGAAAGGATTTAACGGAAAGAGAAGTAGGTTGAGAACAAAAAAAAAGCCTACAAAACAGGCCTCAAATGAAGTAGTCCAATGCGGCTCGTCACTGACGAAGCCAAAGACAATCATTCGGAGATGCAATATTTTCATGTGTGTTGTTCTCTTTTTTGCTTCTCTTTAGCAAATAGTTTGTGTACGCGCTAAATGAGTGCTTGAAGACCATAGTACATGACTGAACATTAACTGTATAAGCGCGAAATTTCCCCAGAAATGCACAGGTGAGGACGACTGGACTCCTTTGCTCTTGTTTACGTCGCTGTGTACACACTGCTAGTGCTCGGTTGCATGACATAATACACGAGCTGCGCATCACTTATCTTAATTAATCTCACTGTTGTACCGGTTGTACTCTTGCTTATTTAGCCGCCACGGTGGCTCAGCGCCTATGGTGCTCGGCTGCTGACCCAAAAGACGCGGGTTCGATCCCGGCCGCGGCGGCTAGAATTTCTTTGGAGGAGAAATTCTAGAGGCCCGTGTACTGTGCGATGTCAGTGCACGTTAAAGAACCCCAGGTGGTCGAAATTTCCGGAGCCCTCCACTACGGCGTCTCTCATAGCCTTAGTCGCTTTGGGACGTTAAACCCCATAAACCAAACCAAACCATCTTGCTTATTTACTAAGCTCGACAACTCTGTAGGAAGCGCCGATGTGACTGCGCGCCTGGGAAATACTCTGTAGCCTGGTTGCTGATATGGCGTAGGATCGGCGCTTCTCGGTAATCGTTTCTGCTTTCTCCGATAAGAAGAGTAGCTCATTTTAAATCAGTTTACGCAGAAACATATTCGGTGACCATTCATTGAAGCGGTTTTATTTTTCACCCAGAAGCGGCGGCAGCGATTGTTGCCAGCTGCCCAAAACACTGAGCGGCAGTCTGAGTCCCACCGGCGCTTCCCGGTCAGCGCATGCGCGTCCTGTAAAGTAACCGACAGTCGATTTCAGATCACTTTTAGCAAAACTACACTCGCTGTCCATTTGGGTTCGCTGAAACTTGAGAATTCGCTCTCCACAATCGCCGAAATTCAGTACACACACCCTGTGGACTCATTAGACCCATCGCGAAAGGGGGTCGTCATCTGCAAAGCGGGAGTAGCTGTTCAAGTGCGCGCATTACTTTCATTTGCATACGAATTAAAACATGCTTTCATTAAAATGCGCTATCAAGGAAATAAAAAGGAGGTTTCTAATTCCCAAAACAAAATTTTTGAATGTCGGAGAACTGCTGTTCAGGCTACGCACTCGCCTTGCCGGACCTAGAGGAGTTAGCATACCAAACCCACTACGAGGAAAGTACGTTCTGAAGCGAGTGTCACTAAAGCTCATCGTGTGCCAGTGCGCAAATGACACTTTAAGCGAATGCCACTTGTCGAAAGTGGCACTAAATGAGCCATTGTGGCAGGAGTATAATGCTCTCGCGTTAAACTGTTCCAATCCGTGCTAAATCTGGAATACCACATTGCAGTAATGCATGCGTAGTGTGCCGTGTTTTGTAGCAATGTATAGATGTCGAGCGTTGTCACTACAGAAAGCTTTATCAATTTGTCTCGTTCCTTCTTCCATTTCGCTTCCATTTCGGGCTGTCGCCAAGGACGCCTTACGCGTGAAGTCTTCAAGGGAAACCTCGTTTATTGTTCTGGCTTCTATGGCCAAGTGTTCGACGGCGTGTGGTGATGACTTGACTAGACTACATGCTGAAAACGCTGCTGCATGAAATGAACGTCGCTTTTCAGTTCTCGGTCGCTGTTTACGAAGGGGATCTCGGCGCCTCTTTGCCGCGACAAATGCCCCGGCCCGCTGTCGCCTTGTCATGGCGCCAGGCGAAAGTGCGCCTCTTCGGACGGCTTCTTCCACCTCTGTTCCCATTCCTGTCGCAAACTCCGCCTTACTGTGTACCCTAGGCCATCCATTTAGTGTCCATGTCTCTTGCCTCAGTTTCTAGTCTTTTCGTCTTGCTGTTCTGCCATGAAGGAGTCGCTTCTCGCAGCTCAGCACAGTGCTAACTTTTGCAAGTTTAAATTCCTTCTAGAGACATGCGCTGGTGACTTATGGCGATAGTCGAGCTGTGTACAATGCCACACAATTTTATGGTTGCCCCTTAAAGGTTAGAAACACGGTGGAACTTCAAATTATCCCACATGTACTTTTTTTCGGGTGGCTTCTTAAGTCAAGTCGAAGGTGTAGCATCGAAATGCATGCCTGTATTAATACACGCTTGAACAATACTCACGGCCACAAGAGAAGAGCATCGGACAAAAACAAAATATATCAACTGATCGCATTTCTGGAGTGTAGGAAACTGTCTCCTCGTTTTCCGTCACTCTTTGATTTTCTGAGTTCTGTTACTATAATTTTACTTGGTCCATGAGGCAGACAGCGCACTCACTTATTCCTCAGTCAAGGTTGCCATAAAGAACAATACTTCTCTTGCATTCTTGATCACCGATTTTGCGAATAGAGTTTTCTCCAAATTCAGCGCATGTTGCCAGCGCGATATTCGGTAAATCGGCCATATGGCGCCACGCAGATATGCAGACGCCCGCTACGTGCGCTTTCGGGGCTCCTGCTTGCGTTCATGCGTGGTGCGTGGGTGTGTGCAAACGTGTAGCATAGCGCGTGTGTAGCGAAAGATATGCGCAACGTAGCACAACGTAGGGACGTAGCACAATGTATATTACCGCGAATCTTTGTAGCGCTTGTTTGTAGTGTTTGTTCATGCTTCAAGGCTGCCGGCACGCCGCTTTATCGCTTCGTTTGTGACGCAAGACGCGCCTAGATGTATCTCGACTGATCGCATCCAGGCCGAGCTGATTCTACTTTGCGCCACAATGTCTCTAGTACCTTTCCAGCACGGCCGACAGCGGCAAGGATACTGTTCGACGACCGCCGAGCACGCTTGTTGCTACGCAGCCGCCGAGTTGTTCAGTTCCTTGCGGGCGAAAGTCAGCCCAAATAAAGAGTTCCGTTTGGAAGACATTCTCGCTGTTTTCCTGTTCGCCCGACTGCAGTCACCACTACGTGACATCTGGTGGAGGTCCTAACGGATGTCCCGGTCTTACTCCCGGAGGGGAGTACGTGTCGTCAACCCGTCTTTCTCGCTCGCCTTCACCGTACACCGCGCGTTTTGCATCACCGGGCCGCAGCTAAGCCACGGCTGTCCTAGAAAGGTCCCCTAGCCCCCGTAGGGGAAACTAAACAAAACAGCCTGTGGAGGTCAGGTTGCTTGCCGAGGAAACGACGAAGATCCTCCAGCGACCACGCCGTATAAAGACGTCGCACCTACTACGCCGACGCCGCATACAATGACAACCTCGACCACGACGCGAACCACCTTCAAAACGACGCCGTCATCAGGAAAAGCTTCGACCACACGCTCACCCACAATTCACATACGTACCCGACGAAGCCGCAACCCGACGCCGAACACGACGTGCAACGCCAGAGCCAGGACATCCGACTTAGAAGTCGTAATCGACGGCCGGAAAGTTACCGCTCTCCTCGGCACAGGAGCTGATTATTCGGTGATGGATGGACCATTCGCTGCGCAGCTGAGGAAAGTAACGACAGCTTGGGACGGCCCACAAATTCGCAACGCAGGGGGCCACCTCATTACGCCATCAGGTCGATGCTCGGCGCGAGTGACTCTCAAGAGACATACCTATCGCGCAACCTTCGTAGTGCTACGGCAATGTTTCCGCGAAGTGATCATGGGCATGGATTTCCTTAATGAACTACAGGCAATCATCCAAGCTGATCTGCGATCCAAGCTGATCACACTTTCCACGGACGACGTCATCCCGTCGATGAGGACTCCGGAACATCACGTTGCACTTAGTGTCCTGGAAGAAGAAGTGAGTGTGTCGCCCCGCTCAAGCGTCATCGTCACCGTAGGCGCCACGGGAGCGAATAACACTGTAGCCATTATCGAGGGGAACATGCAGTTGCTTCTCGACTGAGGAATCGGCATCGCAAGAGGCATCGCACAATTCCGCAAAGGGCAAGCCGAAGTACTGCTGACTAACTTCATCGAAGAATACCGGCACATTAACAGAGAAACGGCGATTGCTTTCCTCGACGAAATGTCCGATGGACCTCAATAGCGGCTACTGGCAAATTGAGGTCGATGAAAGAGATCACGAGAAGACCGCATTCGTCACTCCAGATGGCCTCTTCGAGTTCAAGGTGATGCCGTTGGGTCTCTAGTCCGCTCCAGCGACATTTCAGCGAATAATGGATGCAGTGCTGGCAGGCCTGAAGTGGGAGATTTGTCCGCTATATTTAGAAGACGTTGTTGTCTTCGCCTCGAACTTTGAGGAGCACCTAAAAAGGCTTCGAACAGTACTAGACGCAATCAAATCGTCCGGCCTAACTTTGAAAGCAGAGAAATGCCACTTTGTCTATGAAACGCTGCTTTTTCTAGGCCACATTGTTAGCATGGAGGGAGTACGCCCAGACCCGCAGAAAACAGCTGCCATCGCAATGTTTCCGCCACCGGCCGATAAGAAAGCTCTGCGCAGATTCTTCGGACTGTGAGCATACTACCGACGATTTGTGACGGAATTTTCGCGCATCGCCGAGCCACTGACCCACCTGACAAAGGCAGACGTGCCATTTAAATGGGAAGTGTCGTGTATAGTGGTTGAGTGCGGGCGCGAGAGATGGCGCCACCACCCTGTGTGGGGACTGGGGTGAACGCACGGAGTGGCGGGAAACGAGCGCGGGCAGTTGCCCGGTGGCTGGCGCCATGGTTGGAGGTACGGCAGTGCAATAAATGTGTGTGTGCTGTTAACAAGGGCCGTCATTCCCTTGGTAACGCGACATGGTTGCAGCGGTGTGTAAACGGTGAAGTGAACACGGAGGACGACCGAGTGGTGAGCGACCACGCATCAATCAGCCTCCAGCATGCCTGTCGAGAGAGAAGACGCCACACAAAGGGCCGCCGCAGCGCAGCATGAAAACGGCGGGAACTTCTTCAATCCCTTTGCCATCGAGCTTCCCGAAAAGCTGGACTTCCACGACCCAGCGGATTGGAAACGCTGGATTTCAAGGTGGGTACGCTACCGACTCGTATCTTCACTGCACCTCCGTGACGAAACAACGCAAGTATATACCTTCTTGAACGCGATGGGGAAGGAAGCTGAAGATATTCTAGCGTCACTGAAGATGACAGGCGCTCAAACGGCGAACTATGCTACTGTTAAATGCAAGTTTGAGGAGCATTTCATACCCTGCACGAACATAATTTACGAGAGGGCAAGGTTCAACCGTCGGGTTCAGCAAAGCAGTGAGTCATTCGAGGCGTTCATTACAGACCTACACAAACTTGCCGAGACGTGCGAATACGGCAAACTCAAGGATGAGCTAATTCGTGGCCGCCTCGTCGTGAGACTTTTGGACGTTGGACTTAGCGAGAGGATGCAACTCGATCCCAAGCTTACTCTACAGTCTGCGACAAAAATGGCGCGAAACTCAGAGGTTGTGAAAAGGCAGCAGAACTAGTTGCGCGAGACGGCTGAACAAAACGCTTTAGTTGAGGAGCTGCGATTCCCGAACGGTTGACCAAGGTACAAATACGGGCCACGGAAAGCAGCCAAGTCTTCAGGCGGACAGGAAACCGGCCAAAACGTGTGCAAATGGTGCGGCAGTGCGCAACAGCACTTCAAGAAACAGTGCCCGGCATCGAGGAAAGTGTGCAGTTACTGTGGAAAAACCAGTCACTTTGCAACAGTGTGTTTGTCTGCACGCCAGCAGTCATCGAGACGGCCTGCACGAGGAGATACCACTGCAAAGAAAGGCACCGCTAATACAGAGGAAGTATTCCTTGGGGATGTCAACAATATCGATGATCAGGAACCTTGGTTCATAACAGCATTTGTTGATGGAAGTCCCGTCCAGTTTAAGGTCGATACTGGAGCAGATTTTACCCGACCAGCAGGATTTCTGTACCCCATTGAACCCCCTAAAGGCCCTTTCAGCAGATCTCCATGGACTTGCTTGGCCCTTTCCCGAAATCAACATCTGGAAATAAGTGGTTAGTTAGTTATATGGGGTTTTATGGCGCATAATTCAACTATGGCTAACATGCGCCAAACACAAGGTTAGATGATGTTATGTTAAGTGCATAGAGGCTATATTATAATAGATTTAAAACATTGGCTTTCTTTAAAAACTTACACACAAGTGAAAACTCGACAAGTCTTTGCTCGCCTAAAAGCAATGCGGGATAAAATGGAATGTGTTCATTGTAAAATACCGTAAAAAAGTTTTTGCGAAGTTCTTCGAGATTCGAACAAGAAATTCAAATGGGATTTACTGTGAGCTCATCACCACACATTTCACACACAGGTTTGTCTTTTTTTGTTAATAAGAAGTTATGGGTGATGTGTGTGTGACCTATCCGTAAACGACATAAAATTACTTCGATAAAACGCCGTTTATGACGGCATGATTTCCATTGTTTTAAAATGGGCTTTATGGTATGCAGCTTGTTGTTTCCTTCATTTTCCCTACAATCTTGCCACTTGGCTCTTAGTTTGCTATGTACTGACTTCATGTAATCCCTAGGAGGCAAATTCAAATGTTTTATTTCCATGGTTCTGGTCTGTGCAGCACACAAGTCGGCTCTTTCATTGTTCCTAATGCCAACGTGACTGGGAACCCAGCAGAATTTTATAACATGTTTTTGTGCTGTGACCTCTACTATATTGTGTATGATGCTTCCTATTAGTGGCTCCGTGGCATTTTTGGAGTTTAATGCTGTTAGGACGCTCAGTGAATCTGTATAAATGATGCTGTTTTTGATGTTTTCATTTGTTATTTTCTGTACCGCAACACAAATGGCACAACACGCAGCGGTGAAAACTGTAGAACATGAGGGCAGTCGTAGTGTATTTTTATTTTTTCCATGTATTACTGCGCTTTTTACATGGGCATGAGTTTTTGACCCATCAGTATAAAATGCAGTATAATTTCTGTATTTATCTTGTAGTGCTAGGTATTCTTGTATTATGTGGTCGTGTGGCGTACAGGTTATCGTGAGGCGTGTTAGTGTGACGTCACACACTGTGGGGAGAGTGTACCATGGTGGTAGCGCTTCGTGTCTTGGGGCAATATTTTTAATTTCATTTAGCATGTTCAGAGCTTGGCATTTTTCTTCGAAGCGTAAGAGCAACGGCTTAATCGCTTGAGGCTTGTTGTTGAAGAGTATTCAGGATGAGCATTTCGTGACAATTGGGAACAGAGATGTTTGGGCTGAGAAAGGATTTTGAGGATGTATGTGCAAGTTAGTCCAGTTCTTCGATCTTCTAAGGGATGTTCATTTGTTTCCACATACAGACTTGCTATTGGGGAAGTTCTGTAAGCACCAGAAGACAACCTTAAACCAAGATTGTGGACAGGATCCAGTCGTTTTATGTAGGACGGTCTTGCTGAGCCATATACTATACAACCATAGTCTAACTTAGAGCGAACCAGAGAACGATATCTATGTAACAGGCATGCCCTATCAGACCCCGAGCGTTTTCTTGACAGTAATTTCAGCACATTCAGGGCCTGGGAAGCTTTTTTCTTTAAGCTGTTTATATGTGGCCAGAAAGTGAGCTTTTTATCGAAAGTTATCCCTAGAAATTTATGCTCTTGTTTGACAGGTAATGGGGTTTGGTTTAGATATAGTGGGGGGTCATCCTGTAGGACTGGTCTCAAAGAGAACAGAACCGCTACTGTTTTCTGAGGGGAAATCTAAATCCGTTTCTATCTGCCCTGGTAGCCAGTTTATTTATTGTTATTTGTATCTGTCGCTCACAAGTAGGTATGCTGGAAGACGTGCATGCTATTTGGAGGTCGTGTACGTAAACTGAGTACATTATGGATTTTGGGATTACTTTTCCTATGCAGTTCATTTTGATGGGGAATAAGGTCGTGCTGAGGATGCACCCCTGGGGTACGCCAGTTTCTTGATTAAAAGTGTTGAAGAAGGTTGCGTCTAGTTGGACTCTGAATGTACGGTTGCTTAGGAAGTCGCTCAAACAGCCCAGCATCCTGCCGCGGATACCTAGGTCCGCTAGGTCACGGAGGATACCGAACCTCCACGTGGTATCGTAAGCCTTCTCCAGGTCGAAGAAGACCCCGATGCAGTGTTGGTTGTGGATGAACGCTTCCCGAACTGTGTTCTGAAAGCGAACGACGTGATCGGTTGTGGAACGTGTTTTTTTAAAGCCACACTGGTGTATATCTAAAAGTTGCTGGGACTGAAGTATGAAGGTTAGTCTGATGTTTAGAATGCTTTCGAATGATTTTGCTATATAGCTATTGAGTGCTATTGGCCTGTAACTGGTGGGACTAGTTGGTGGTTTCCCAGGTTTTAGGAAGGGCACTATTATTGCTTCTTTCCGTGCTTGGGGGATTTCTCCACTCATCCATATTTTATTGAAAATGTTTAGGAGGGCCTCTAAGGCAATGTCATAGAGGTGAGCAAGCATGGCATAATGTATATTGTCTGTGCCTGGTGCTGTCATATTACCGGATGTTAGTACTGTGTTTAGTTCCTGTATTTTAATAAGCTGATTGTAGTCTCCATGTATGCATTGTCCAAAGGGAAGCTTTTGTTTTTCTACTATTGTTTTGTGCTTTTGAAATGTTTGCGTTTAGTTGGATGAGCTTGAAACTGTGGAAAAATGTTCACTCAATATGTTGGCCTGCTGTTCTAATGTTGTTTGAGTACCGGGTGTTTTTAGCATTGGAAATGTGAACGGAGTAAAATTTCCAGTGAATTTCCGCACCTGCTCCCACATTTTCTTTGATGATATTGAGCTGTTTATGGAGAATATGTACTGTTGCCATGATGCCCTTCCTGCGTTGTGTCTAATGTATCGTGCTTTGGCTCTAGCCCTTTTGAAGATGAGCAAGTTTCCTGCTGTGGGATATCTGCGAAGGTTGCCCCAAGCCTTGTTTTGCTGCTTTTTAGCCAATGAGCATTTATTTGACCACCAAACTTTATGTGTTTTTCGTGATATTTCGGACGTTTGTGGGATTGCTTCTATTGCTGCAGATTAAGCATGTGACAATTTTTTTATTTCTTTCTTCTATCGTAAGGGTTTCGGCATATTCTTTTACCAGTGTGGCCTTCGTTCTGAAAGTGCTCAATCGGCGAGGTGAATTTTCCATCGCCGTGGCTTCGTAGGGAGGATGACTGTAGCTGACGTTAGCTTTAAAACTGTTGGTAAGTTATCACTTCCCCGAGGGTTGTCTAAAACATCCCAAATAAAATCATTATGAACCGAATGCAAATGCTAAATCGAGGCAGGTCATTTTTCCAGAGCTGGGGTAGCAGTACGTGGCTTTTCCCGTATTCATTAAACATATGTTATTCGAAAGAATAAAATCCTCGATGAGCTGACCCCTGGAATCAGTATGGTCACTTCCCCAGAATGAGGAGTGTGCGTTAAAATCCCCAATTATCACATATGGCTCAGGCAACTGTTCCAGAAGTTCTTCTAGGTCATGCATGGTAATTGCGTTGTGTGGTGGTATGTACACAGAGCATATTGTTATTGTTTTATGGCTAATTATGTTTACTGCGACCGCTTCTAAGTTTGTCTTTAATGATACCTCTCTTGCAGGGACATCGCTTTGCGTAATGATAGCGACGCCTCCCGAGAGTCGGCCAGCTTGCACTCGGTCTTTCCGGAAAATATTATATCTGTTTAGGATGTTTGTGTGCTGTGGCCCAAGGTTCGTTTCCTGCAGGAACACAGCTGTAGGTGCCATTGTTTTGAGCATATCGGTTATGTCTGTGTAGTTTCTGTGTAGACCTCTACAGTTCCACTGTATTAGATAAGCCATTGTGTAAAGCTGGGGATTGGGGAAAGTTACTTATTCTCAGGAGCAGTGATTCGTGGTTTCCCTTTTTTCTCTAAGGAGTCTCGCCGCCGCTGCAGCGGTGGCGAACCAGGAGTTGTATCCATCGCCACTTTCGTGGCGCCGGATTTCCGCGGAGAATCCGCGGATGCGTGTGTTTTAGATGTCGGCGGACTTTCGCTGACGTCCATGTCCTCCACGGTGGAAGTGGAGGATGCTTCCTTTTTGCGATGGCCCGTGGCCTTCGCATTCGTCTTTTTTGTTGCCACCTCTGAACCCGGCCCTGCTCAAGTGGCAAAGTCTCTTGGGCCAGCCGTTGCCTTCTGAGAGGGGTGGGGCGACAGGTCCAGTTCAGCAGAGTTGTTCTGGGTGTCTGTCGCCGAGGATGCCGCTGCTTAAAGTGGGGCCTGAGGGCCTCCGGCGAGGATTGCGTGGTCTTCTCGCGAAATTTTCAGCCCTGTGAACTGTACCACCGACTTCTGTGGTGGGGACTTGGGTATCGAAATCAGGTCCACGGGATCGACTTCTGTGCCGACAGAAACTGAAGCCGGCGGCGCTCCCCGCGTCACCGCTTCAGAGTATGTCCCTTTCTGTTGGAAAGAGACGCGTTTTTTTGCTCAAGGTAGGACGGGTTTTCTGTGGTCTTCGAAGTTATGATTTGTTTTTCTGTTTTCCAGACTGGGCACGACCTGGAGTACGCGCCATGTGCGCCATTGCAGTTGATGCCTTTTGGAGTGCGTTCGCATCTTTCCTCTGTATGTGCGTCTCCTGCGCATGTGACACAAGTGGGTTTACCCCGGCAAGCCAACATGCTGTGTCCAAAGCGCTGGCACTTGAAACATCCTCTGGGATTCGGTATGTACGGGCGGACTTTACAATGGAGGTATGCGGCGTGGATGGAATCAGGAAGAGTTGTGCTATTGAAAGGACAATGTGTTTGGTCTTGATTTAAGCATTCTTTCTCCGGATGGTTATTCGTCGCGCTACTATTACTCCTCGTTCAGCTAGTTCTTCCATTTCCGCATCGGTATTCTGCAGGAGTTCATATTCAGATGTGACGCCCTTTGAGTGGTTCAGGGTGCGGTGCGGGGTTAACTGTACACTCATTTCTCCAAGACTCTGTAATGACATCAGTTTGTTGCTTTCTTCTTTTGTGTTTATTTCGACAGGGAGATCTCCGGTGCGCTGCTTTTTTGCTTTGTAGTCTTTGCCTACGCAGCTTTTTAGCGTGTTGGCGATGACAAATGCAGACAGGTTGGCTACAGGTTCATCAGTGTTTGAGTGAACCATAAAAAACTTCGCAAACGTTTCTGGCTTCTGTACATTCAATTTCTGCACATTGGTGCGACCCCTTTTCGGGGGCCGATCAGATTTTTTTGCAAATTTATCTTTACGGCATGTATAAACTAAGGGTTCCAAATAATTTGTCGCCTCTGATTCACCCTTATACACAGAGGAAGGTCCCGGGACACCCCGCCTGTTAGACAGACGAGGAGCCCATCGGTCAAGGATTGACCACTTCCTCGACCGCCACCGTTCATGGTTTCTTCCCTCCAGCTCTCAACCTATCGCCACGGTCGGATGACAGCTTCGGTATGGGGGCTAAGGGTCCGTGGTGGCGCCAAGCACCAACACCTCGTTACACAAGGTGCCCCTGCGGGGCTTCTAAACGACTATTAATAATAAGGCAATATACAGATTGTGTTTCGGAATCGCAGTCCAGTCCGCAAAAATCCGAATACATGGGCGCTATGCCGGAAGGCACGAGTTTGGCGCTATCCCGAGTTTAAGTGGATCGTTATAGGGACCGACTACCTGACGCGATACGCCGAGGCAACAGCCCTCCCGAACGGAACAGCAGCAGAAGTCGCCAAATTTTTCGTGGAGAACATTCTTCTGCGACACAACGACCCCGATGTGCTCATCACTGACAGAGGAACAGCATTCACGGCAGAACTGACGCAAGCCATCCTCCATTACAGCCAAACCAGCCACCGGAGAACAACTGCATACCACCCGCGGACCAACGGACTGACCGAGCGCCTCAACAAAACCATCGCCGATATGCTCGCCATGTATGCCGATGCCGAACACAAGACCTGGGACGTCATCTTGCCTTACGCAGTCTTCGCCTACTACACCGCAGTGCAGGAGACCACTCAGATGACGCCTTTTAGGCTCGACCATGGCAGAGAGGCCACGACCACGCTGGACGCCATGCTGCCGAACGTTACCGAGGAAGACACCGAGAGAACGTTACCTTGAACGCCTCGCAGAAGAAGCCTGGGCCGGCTTGCACGAAACAAATAAGACCGGCTTATTTCCAGTCTAATCTTATTCGCGGTCTAAAAGCTCTCTCGGTTTTGAAGAAAGGAAAGGCGCATAGCTGGTTCATTTTGTCAGTGGACACCTCAAATACACCACGAACTCCGACTGAAAGTTCGGTAACTCAATGTTTTAGTCGGCGTTCGTGCGCACGTGAGGCATTCACCGACAAAGTGAACCATCTATGCGCATTTTCTTTTCTCAAAATCGAGAGAGGTCTTTCAAAACCGAGAGAGCTTTTAGAACGCGAATAAGATTAGACTGGAAATAAGCAGGTCTTATTTGTTTCGTGCAAGCCGGCCCTGAATACTTGTCCGATTAAGGACCAAAAACCAGCAGCGGACCGAAGCCTGACGCTACAACCTACGAAGATGGAACGCGGACACCGAGTCTGGGTTTGGATGCCCATTCGCCGCCGTGGATTGAGAGAAAAGCTCTTGCGCCGCTATTTCGGCCCCTACCAAATTCTTTGTCGGCTAGGTGAATTGCACTACAAAGTCGTCCCTGACCAAATGACTGCGTCCCAGCGACGCTGCCTACTACCAGAAGTAGTCCATGTCTTACGCCTAAAGCCCTATAATGCACGCTAAAAGACGCCGTGTTTCAACATTCGGTGTTTATTTTTGCACAGTCCGCTTATCATTATTTATAGCCGCATTATGTTCTAAAGCATAAAGTCTATGCTTCTTTCAGAGGGGAGTAATGCCGCGAATCTTTGCAGCGTTTGTTTGTAGTTTGTTCATACTGCGAGGTTGCCGGCACGCCGCTTCATCGCTTCGTTTGTGACGCAAGACGAGCTTAGATTTAGCTCGATTGACCACATCCTGGCGCAGCCGATTCTACTTTGCGCCAGAATGTTCCCTATCAGCTTTGAAAAGAGCACAGCGGACAGCGGCGGGGATAGTGTTCGACGACCGCCGAGCATGCTTGTTGCTACGACGCCGCCGAGTGATTCAGTTCTTTGCGGGCACAAGTCAGCCAAAATAAAGGGTGTTGTTTCAAAGACATTCTCGCTGTTTAGCTGTTAGCCCGACTGTAGTCACCACTATGTGACAATATCACCGGGATGTATCTTTTTCTTTCCTCTACATTCTGGAGGCACCTTTTGGAAACGTTATAACTTAGTTTCCATAGAGTTCAATAGATTTTCGACAGTTTTATAGATTTTCGATAGAGTTCTATAGATTTTCTTTAGAGTTCTGTAGAATTTCTATAGAGTCCTAAAGATTTTCTATAGAGTTTCAATAAATTTCTATAGAGTTTCTACAGAGTTCTACAGATTTTCTAGAGTTCTATAGTTTTCTATATAGTCCCATAGATTTTCTATATACTTCCATAGATTTTCTGTAGAGTTCTATAGGTTAACTGTAGACTTCTAAACGTTTTCTATATACTTCCGAAGATTTTATATAGACTTCTAAAAATTTTTATGGAGTTTTATAGATTTTCTATAGAGTTCTATAGATTTTCTACAGAGTTCTATACATAGATATAGTTCTATAGATTTTCTGTAGAGTTGAATAGATTGACATACCAATAGATTCAATAGATTGGCAATTTGTCATTGTGGTGGACCCCACACTAGCTTTGGCTATGGGTCCAGTACCATTGTGCATAGTTTGCTTGTATTCATTTCTGTTTTCAAATAAAAAAAAAGGCCACAGCGCATCATGCTGGCATGCTGGTTGGTGCATGTAATCTACCAAGAGAAAGATACTGCAAAATACTAAAAAAAGGCCTACATTTAACCTTCACTAGAACCTTCACTAGAGGGTGCCTTGCAGATTGCACCCAGAGTTTATACTTGCTGGCAAATAATGCTTGCTTGCCAAGCTAAAGTACTACTACCTTACCCACACATCTCGAAGGGATGATCAAAGGGTCTCTGGAATGGTTTTAATGGTGGCTAGGCTATTCATGCCTTACATGCTCTGTACAAGGTTCCTGAAAAGAAATCAAGTAGTTTGAAAATAAAAAAGTGCACACCATTTACTAAAAACTGAAATTAGACAGCAGCCGATGGTTTTCTTGTTGAGTGGTCATTACGACTTGCTTTGTTGGTAAATTCTGCATCACTTCTGCACAAACGCTTCCTCTGGATTCTAGCAGCTGCAGTGGGGTGTCTTTTTGTCTGCAGGGCAATGTGCTGCACAAGGGTTATGCAGACTGTATGTGTCGCTCAGGTGAGTATATTTCATGAGGGGGGCTACTTTTTCGTGCTGCTGCTGCACTTACAGGAATCAGTCATTTCACTTTGACCCTGTGAGTGAGATGGCTCATCAG